>NC_090646.1:14197838-14392838 GCF_040937935.1 Hyperolius riggenbachi | reverse complement strand
ACTTGTGAAACTTATCAGTTCTGTGTCCAAGAAACAGCTATGAGTGTATTTTCCACATTTAATGTAATATAAATAAGTATTTTTATTTAGATGTTTGTGCATTGTCTTACCTGTTTGAGTGTACATTACCTATCAGAGTGTACATTACCTATCAGAGTGTACATTACCTATCAGAGTGCACATTACCTATCAGAGTGTACATTACCTATCAGAGTGTACATTACCTATCAGAGTGTACATTACCTATCAGAGTGTACATTACCTATCAGAGTGCACATTACCTATCAGAGTGCACATTACCTATCAGAGTGTACATTACCTATCAGAGTGTACATTACCTATCAGAGTGTACATTAAATAAATACATAAATAAATACAGATGAAAATTGTAATAACGTATTACTGTATCTGTAATCAGTCTATCACGGGTTACCTCTCATGCCTCTCTGTCACTGACTGTCTAATTCCAGCAGCTGTTTATACTCTCCCTGTGTTGTTTAATAACAATGTCACTGGTGTCCCTAGAGGTGCTGCAGTGGGATGCAGAGATATAAATATCCTCTGGCAATGATCTTGTTTACAAACCTATCAATCAAAGAACAGCAACACGTATAGGTATTAGTAAATTATACTGTATATTTTATAGAAATCGTCGTACAGCTGTTGTTTTTCAATAAAGACATCAGTACATTGTGTATTTGTAACAATGTTATTCAATCTTACAATACACAATTTATAAAGACCGCTGAACAGTTTCAATTGTTTATTATAAATAGTATTAAATAATACTGCTGTCGACACTGGCCTTTTGTGTTCTGATGTAACTTTTACCGTGTTCAAATAAAGTGTCAGGGGTGCCGGAATCCACACCTGCCTTTGTTGTAGAATAGTATTTAATAAGGTTGTAGAAAAAAGATTGTAAATGCCCTTATCGTAAAACCTTTTTAACCTCTCTGCGACCGCCTAATGCAGGATGGCAGCTGCAGAGTGGCTCTCTCATTCCTCAGTGATGCCATATGGTGTCATCTCGCGAGGAAAGAGTTTTACAGGGAACGCGCACTCGCTTGAGCGTCCACTCCTTGCAGTAAACACAGGGAGCCACCACGATCAGCCTGCCAGCCGCGATCGGGGCTGGCAGGCTGTTATTACATTTAAAATGAGAAAAAACATGTGTACAGCACTGTGATCTAGTGCAGCGCCGTACAAAGAAGGACCTTGTCACTTAAATGTCCCTCTGAGTGGCTCACAATCTAATCCCTATCATAGGCATATGCCTATGCATGTAATGTGTAATGTATAGTGTATGTAACATGATCTAGGGCTATTTTATTGGGGGGGAGGTGTAAAAATTATAGGGTATTTTTTATTTAAAAAATGTAATTAAAAAGAAAAAATAAGACAAAAATCTCAGCAGCAATCAGATAACACCAAAACAAAGTTCTATTTGTGAGAAGTAAAAGGGGTAAAATTAATGTGGGTGCTAATTTGTATGAGCGAGCAATAAACTGTTTACGTTGTGAAGTGCTGAGTTGTAAAAAATGGCCTGGTCACTAGGGGGGTACAAGCCTCTGGTCATCAAGTGGTTAAACATTATTATGTCATTATATTATATCTATTAACAGTGTTATATTGTTATTTCATTTATAAACTACAGTTTATACAGACTTTAGAAGAGACTTGTTAAATAGAAAATAATAATAGTCAGTAGAGTTTGACTATTTTTATAAAGGTTGAACAGCAATATTTTAGTATTTCGAGTTCCACACCAAATTTATGATTTCAACCCAGAGTACGGAAAGCTGAATTTTGATCTGTAAAATTAAAATGGTGTTTTCCAAGAAAACATTATTTTCATCTAGTGCACTGTTCAGGTCTTATTTATATGAATATTTTATTACCGTATATCTTTTCATGGGGCAGCATTGAAGATACATACTGTGATAAAATGTAAAGTAGTCAGTGTTCTGCTTGTATAACAGGGTAAACTTGCTGTCCCATTAAAATAACTCAACACACAGCCATCATTGGCATCAATTCACTAGGATCATGCTGGAGATAAGGCAAGAGAAAACTTACCACTACACATCGATCTTGCCTTATTAAGGTGCAGAGATACGTTTTCACAATGAGAGAGTTATCTTATCACTTCAGTCCTTAAGTTGCCTTCTCTGTAGTTATTTTCACATGCAGTTAATTAACAGCCTGTCTTTAACTTTAGAATTCTGGAGTTATTTTAAGGATTGACGAGTTAACTTTAGAGATCTCTCCTTAACTTAAAGACAGAAGAGTTAACTTTAGGTTTGCCTGAGGTAAAATGTTTCCCTAATACTGCATGCCTCACCACCATGGTGATCACTCTAGAAACGCTATTAAAGACAGGAGATAAGCTTAGTGAATTGAGGCCACTGTCTAAACCACTTTGGCCTCTGAGGCCTTTTTGAAAAGGTGCGTTTATACTGACAGGTCATGTGACACTTGTATGCAGTACATTTGATTCTACTATTGTATATTTGATGAAAGCAGACGGTGTGGGGTTCCCCCCTTTCCAATTCTCTTTAACCCCTTTTCTCCCATGCAAGCTAGAATAGCAAGAATACAGAGCTAGCACTGTGTGGAGTTACAAGGACTTAAAAATGATTGGAATAGTGTAGTTTTATGAACTTTAACTTTCTTCCTTTCTATTCCTATCCTTTGTACAAATCAAAAACATAATAATAATAATCACATCTATAGGCTATCACACCTAACTGATGCTACCTCCACCTTTATATACATTTACAAACCCCCTTCCATCCTAATTCACTTTTGTCATAGGTCTATAATCTTCATTGTGAACCAACTCACATCCATAGCCAAATGCCCAATCTCACCCTCAACTGGTCATGCAAGATCTCCGGCTCACCAGAACCTGCCTACCTTCAGTTCTTCTTCCGTCAGGAAACACATTTACAATGAATATTATAGGGAGATTCAACTAAATCTCGTCTCAGAGCCTTCCTTTCCCACACGGAATCAGTTGAAAAGGGTGCATGAGCCATCTGTATTAAAAGGGCACCTCCATAGACTTCAATGTTATTTCTGCAAATCTCTGCTACAAGCTGGTGAAAAGGGCACCTGAGTTTTCATTCGGATACAAGGCTTTCAATTTTGCTACAAAAGGGTGCCCCTTTGTTGCCTATATTTTTGATTTGGCTACAAGGTTTTTGATTCGTCTTCAAAAGGGCACCCTTTTATACCCAAGATTTTAGATTCAACTACAAGGTTTGGTTACTAGGTTTGGATACAGGGTTTTAAATTTGGCTACAAAAGGGTGCCCCTTTGTAGCCCATATTTTTGATTAGGCTACAAGGTTTTCAATTTGTCTACAAAAGGGCACCCTTTTATGCGTACATTTGAAAAGGGGGCTTGGAAAAAAGGGTGATATACACAAAAAAAGCCAGATTCGGCTACAAAGGGCACCTGGTGTAGCCAAAATGCCAAATTCAGCTGCAAAGGGGCAGGGCACGTAGTGTAGTCGAAATGACAAATTGAAATGCCAAAGGGCACCTTTTTATAGTCGAGATTTTTGATTCGGCTACAAAATTTGGCTACAGTTTTTTTATTCCACTACAAAGAGGCACCCTTTATAGCCAAGATTTTTGATTCATGGTTAGGCACCACCAGGGGGAGGGGGGTGTAGGATTCAACATCACAAGTGGAGGTCTTAAGGTTAGGCACCACTGGAGGGTCTTAGGGTCAGACACTACCAGGGGAAGCTTCTGTGTGAGAGTAGGGAGAAGTTAGGTCATAGTAATCACCAGTAGGGGTCTTAGGGTTAGACACTACCGGGGGGGGGGGGGTTAGGGTTAGGCACCAAAAGGGGAATATTAGGGTAAGGCCACACTGGGGGGTTAGGCACCATCAGGGGGTCTTAGGGTTAGGCACCACCAGGAGGGGGATTAGGCACCACCAGGGGGGCTAGGGTTAGGCACCACCAAGCGAGGGTTCTGTGTGAGATTAAGGAGAAGTTAGGTCATAGTAGCCACTGAGGGGTTTTAAGATTAGACAACACCGGGGGGGGGGGGGGGGTCTTAGGGTTAGGCACCAACAGAGGGTGGTTAGGGTTAGGCACCATCAGGGGAGGGTTCTGTGTGAGAGTAGGGAGAAGTTAGGTCTTAGTAATCACTTGTCTTGGCTATATCATTTTTCTAGGCTTTATACAGTGCCCTTTTATAGCCCAACACATTTTGCCTATAACAGCATCCTGTTTATAAACTAAAACTAGCTTTTTGGCTACACCAGGTGCCTTTTGTAGTAAATGTTGTCATCTTGTCTATACCAGGCACCTTTTGTAGCCAAATTTGGCATCTATTCTCGGCTACACCAGGCACCCTTTGTAGAAGAATTTGGCATTTCAGCTACACCAGGCGACCATTGTAGACAAATGTAACGATCGGTGTAACACAGAGAGAATCTGATTACCGGTGATCTGCAGTATCACTGGGAATACAGATATATACCCGATTATTGATGGACTGCAGTATCACCGATAATCAGATATACAAGCTAACCTCTGGACATCTGAGTAGAGTGTTTGGTGCAAACAGTAATAAAGAGAGGACTGGCCTCAGGGCAGTAAAGAGTACTGCACAATTCCTTCCGGACTCTCCCGGAGGGAGGAGTCAGGCTGAGAGAAAGGAATCGACAGAACGAGAGTGACACTCAAGAGGAAGTGTCACTATCAGGACTGGGAACCGCCTCTAACAGTAAGGTCGGTTCTCGAGGTCGGGCAGATTGGGTCGTAACCACACGGACAGACAAAGTACAGATTCAGGAGGCAAAGGCGGAGTCTAAAGTACAGGCAGGGTTCGGCAACAGGGTATCAGAAATATCGAGGTACAAGATCAGAAGGCAGATGCAGAGTCTAAGAGCGAGCCGGGGTTCGGCAACAGAGTATCAGAAAGGCAAAGTACAGGATCAGAGGTTAGGAGAATGGTCAGGCAGGCAGAAGGTCATAACAGATAATCACAATCAAACTAGTACTTTAGACTATCAATAGAGTCTAGCTAAGTGTAGGATTACAGCTCCAGCGGGTCCCGGCACACTTATGGATCTGACTAGGTCTGCGTGCTAGCACATTGTGATCGCAACGCCAGACAACCAGCAACTGAACAGCCAGAAGTATATATACCAAAACACTCTCCAGGCCCCTCCCTAATTGCTGGACCAATGAGAGTTGTAGAAAATGTCAGCTGACCAGCCTGGTCAGCTGACTCACTTCTGGCTGTTATATAAGCTCTGCCTCTGTGCGCGCGTGCGTGTCACTCTGAATCTTGGTGGACTATCAGTCCCAGCCACACCAGTACTGTTTTGCAATGTATCCAGTGAACCGAGCGTGGGAGCCGCCGTACCGCTCACTACACCAGCGGCGGCTTCCCCTTGCTCAACCTCTTTGCCAGGGACACTGCCATGCGGAAAGTTCGCCGCCTCCAATGTGGATTCCGCCGCTCCCAATGCGGATTCCGCCGTTCCCAATGCGGATTCCGCCACTCTGCCTATGCGGCATGCAGCGTTTTTTCCGCGTTGTGACGCCATGCTGGACGCGGGAACAGCCGCCTCACCTTGAGAGACGGCAGTTTTTCTGCGTTTCATCACAACAAATTTGGCATATCGGCTACACCAGGCGCCCTTTGTAGATGAATTTGTCACTTCGGCTACACCAAGCGGCCTTTGAAGCCGAATCTGGCTTTTTCTTATATATCAGGTGCCCTTTTTTCTAGGCGTACTTTTCAAATGTATGCTCCCCACACACCCATTCAGTTCAAATATTCTGTCACAGATGGAACGTTACTAAACCTAGCTTGATTCACCTCATCTTGTCCTGCCCCTTCATCAACTGTTTGTGGCCTTTAATTATGGTGATAACCCTGAACATTCTCGCATACTGAGTCACATCCCTCAGAGTACACTAGCCAACCCCACATCTAACTCTAACCTACCACCTTAGAATCATTTAGAAAATGCATTTCTAAAGGCCACTGATGTTCATATTTAGCTAATTATTATTACGCAAAAATTTCACATACAATTTTGTAATTTCTGCCATGAATAATTATGATTTTGAAATTTGATTGATGTTGTGTAATTTTGCATAATTACGCATAATTAATGCAATCATGTAACTTACATTGAAGTTCCTTTAGTGGTAATAGCAGAACCCCCATACGTGCTATCATTCACTACCAACATTAGTAGGTATGTTCAGCAGAGGAGAAAAGTGGGAATAAGTAGTATAAAAAAGAAAATCAATTTATAAAAAAGGAAGGAAAAATGTTTTTTTTCTACTCCGTAAAATTACACCTTACACCTTAAGATATGCCAGTTCCAAGCTCTGTATACTTATAAACATTTTCAGAAAACAGACAGTCTCTTTAACTGCTTGTCACCCATGCAGGCTGGGATAGCCAGAATTCAGAGCTTCGTAAGGTTCCGCAGTCTGAGCTATATCAGCCACATGGTCCATGATATGGGGGGCTCTGGAAGAGAGGAGTGGTAACACCGCCCCCTCTTCCCCAGACCCCTTGTTTATTCCATGAACAAAGGGATCATCCAAACCTCCAATGCAAAGAAAGAAGATGGGGCAACTTAGCATTAATGCTAAATTATGCAAAATTAATTATGGGTTTGTCATAAATTATTAATTACAATTTTGCATCATAATTACAATGCGAAAGTATGCATATGCAAAATTTTGGCTCAACACTTTTAAAAGCCATCAAGAAAAAACATTCTGCTCCATTGGACTTACCCTCACCCACCTACTGTTAACCCTCTGGACAAAACAATTATATCGCCCAGGAGGTGGCGCAGCACTATTTTTTAAATTTTTTTATTTTTTAAATCATGTAGCGAGCCCAGGGCTCGCTACATGATAGCCACAGCGCAGCGGCATCCCCCCACCCACTCCAGTCGCTTTCGGCGATCGGAGTAAGCAGGAAATCCCGTTCAGAACGGGATTTCCTGCTGGGCTTCCCCGGTCGCCATGGCGCCGGGATGACATCACCGACGTCATGGACGTCGTGACGTCAGAGGGAGTTCCGATCCACCCCTCAGCGCTGCCTGGCACTGATTGGCCAGGCTGCACAAGGGGTCGGGGAGGGGGGGGCTGCACGGCACGGCGGGTAGCGGCGGATCGGCAGCGAGCGGTGGCGATCGGAAGTTACACGCAGCTAGCAAAGTGCTAGCTGCGTGTAACAAAAAAAAATTATGCAAATCGGCCCAGCGGGGCCTGAGAAATCCTCCTGCGCGACATACCCCGAGCTCAGCTCGGAATTATCGCTCAGGAGGTTAAACAAATCCTACTAACTATGCATAAAATATATCGTTTAGATAATCTGGAAGCTAGACTACATACAAAAAAGAAACATCCAAAGAAACATCCAAATGCATCAATATTTGGTGACTAGTTAGAAAACTATATTATTCCCCTTTGCAAGATGATCATAATCAGCTAATTACAATTTTCACATTGACAGTTATACATAATTACGATTTGTAAATTCAATTGATTTCCTATAGTGATTCGTAATTTCGCCTAAAATTTCTCATAATTTTCTCTTAATTTTGTGCCGACTTTGGCAGTGAATACCAAAGCCCCCATACATGGTAGTGACACCAAAATTACCTGCGTATGTTAAGGAGAATAGTGGGTACAAGTCCCAAAAAATTTTTTTCCAGAAAGTCTTTGTAGTTTTTGAGAAAATTGACTTTAAAAATGCAAAGAAAAAGGGTTTTTTTAACAAAAAAAATGACTTAACTAAAACTAAAAACCCATTTTTCTTTGCATATTTAAAATCGATTTTCTCAAAAACTACAAGGTCTTTTTGAAAAAAAATCTTTTTGACTTGTACCCAATATTCTCCTTAATATATGTAGCAATTTTGGTAGCAACAGCATGTATCGTTGGCTTTGCTATTAACTGCTAAAGACAGCACAAAATTTCACGAAACTTGAAAAAAAAATCACGCAAAATTATGAAATATTACTATTACACACAAAAGTAATTATGATTTTTCCCTGAAATTTTGCATTACGATGTGTAAATGCGAATTCAGATGCAAAATTTCGCATAGGAAAAATTTTGGCCCACCACTGCTATAAGCCTTTCAATTCTTTCTCAGATGAACCACACACAAAAAATGCTCTATAAGGATCCCTCCTGTAGCATGTCCTGTCTGTTGCAGTGGAGTTGCAACCGAGCAGTTCTGATTTCTCTGCTTGCATTTGGTTGCTTAGTTTTGATTGCATTCGCTATAAGTCTCATTGCCATCTGCAATCACTTTGCAGTTCAGAGCAGCTCAGGATGTTGTCATGAATCCACCTATAGTTTGCTGCAGCTGAACTACAGCCAGACAGCTGTGGATTTCTTACATACATGTGGTTGCATAATCTGGCATGCATTTGTAATGAAAGTCCTTTCCATTCACAGGCAGCTTGCAGCCTTCAATCAGCCTAACACAGGATTGCGTGATTACCATTCAGCTGTGTGGGAATTTGCATGTCTGCTCTCATTGGCTGATGTCTATAGAAAAGCCTGCTTCTCCTCTCATACCTCGCCTGACCCAGCATTCAGCTTAGCCATAGTTGATTGCTGGGTTCCTTGTGCAAAAGTTGTATTGTTTTGTATTGTATTGCATTACCTTGCCTTGCCTGCCTGGACGTTCACTGCACCCGTGGGGGTACAGTGAAGTCTTTTCCTATTCTGACAGTTTGAAAACTGCCTTTACCACGTTGGTGACTGGTAGGATTCTTGCTTGTCCTGTTCCTGTGAACATAACTATAGGCTGAGGCTGCTATTAGCTATGCTCCTACTTCTGTGTCTTGTCTGTGCCAGTGTGGATGTTTGCTATCACTGGGGCAGCAATTAGATTGGTAAGCATTCCGTCTGTCTTTCTGTCTGTTGTCTGCCCTTGTTACTCAGTGTGAAGGACATCAGATGCTCAGTGCTGCGGTTGCACTGAGCAACCATTGTTTCTTGTTAACTGGCAAGCATTCCGTGTATCTGTGTGTTGTCTGTCTTTGTTATTCAGTATGGTGGACATAAGATGCTCAGTGCTGTGGTCACACTGAGCAACCATTGTGTCTTGTTTATTGTGGTGGTTATCGGAAGCTCAGAGCTGCAGTCACTCTGATCAATCTTGCTGCCTTGTTCATAGCTCCTGGTGTGATCCGTGAGCCTCTGATGAGTCCCGACGGATGAAACGCATAAGGCGGAGCTTGGAGCGCCTGACGTCACTGAGAGCAGACTGGGGAACGTGAGCCGGCCGGGAGTACTGTACTAGCGGATGCACCGCAGTGGAGACGGGATGCCGAAACCGCAGTGGAGGTGACACCTCTAGGCTGTTTCTAAGCCTGATATGCTCTTAACTCATCTGTATTACATGAGTGTAACCCAGCGCAGGGCATTGGCAGCTATTTTTATGGTTTTACACTGTTTGTTTTTATTGTGATTTTAAGTGGACATTGGATTCAACCCGTTGGATATTCATTGCTGCAAAGTTGTTGGCTGATTGATTTATGCGAGAGACCCACCTGAAATCTGAGGTGGATTACATCTGGTGAGCATGTAATTTTAAAGGAGTCGTGTGAATAATTGCACCAAGAGTGAAGCACGAGTGAAGCACCATTTTTCACTGGGGTGTCGGTCATTCTTGTAATTTTAGAAGTAATGCACTATGTTGAGGTCTCTTTAATCCTGCAGGTTGTACTATACGAAGAGGAGCACTGTCATCATATAGATAATAATGCAGCTAATCCAGTCACATTTCAGTAAGAAACATCTGATCTGCTGCATGCTTGTTCAGGGGCTGTGGCTAACAGTATTAGAGGCAGAGGATCAGCAGAATGCATACATGTAAAAAGGGCACCAGAAATAGCTGCTAGTAGTAGAATATCGGTAAAAATGAGTCCAATGGTAAAATATTGATAATCTTTATTGATATATTACTATGACGTACCAAATACCAAATCATGAAACCACAGGATAAGCCTTCAAATGAAAAACATTAAAGGACAAAGTCAGCTCTGGCTACTAAACAAGCCCCACTGGGATAAGATCTGAGAACGGTTTAATTTTCTTTTCAACAAATTACAGGTTTACTTTTATTTTTCATTGTAAACTTGCAATTATTAGCATGCAATTGAACAATCTCTACTGGACATCTTGTTGTGTGGTGAGTAGTGATGATCCTAATCTGCTAATTACGATTAAGCAAAATTACACATACATTTTCGCAATTACGCATACACGTAATAACACATTTGTAGTTCAATTGACTTTGTGTAATCGTTCCTAATTACGCATGAATTTACGCATAATTGACACGTAATTTCATGCCGACTTTGGTGGTGTATGGCAAAGCCCACCATACATGCTATGGTTACCAAAATTGCTACATATGTTAAGGAGAATAGTGGGGTGCAAGTCAAAAAAATAATTTTTCAAAAATACCTTGTAGTGTTTGAGAAAAGGGATTTTGAAAATGCAAAGAAAAATGTTTTTTTTTAAATCTAGAAAAATGAGTTTAAAGACATTTTTTTTTGTATTTTTAAAATATATTTTCTCGAAAACTACAAGGTCTTTTTTAACAATTATTTTTGTAGCTTGTACCCATTATTCTTCTTAACATATGTAGCAATTTTGGCAGCAACGGCATGTCCGGGGGCTTTGCTATTCACCGCCAAAGTCGGCACTAAATTACGCATAAATTATATGTAAATTCATGGGTAATTACGAATGGGAACAATTAACTACGAAATTGCTTACACCATTCCCCTGAAATTGCATTAAGATTACGATGCGTAATTGTGTATTACAATGCGAAATTACACATGTGCGTAATTTCTGCTCATCACTAGTGGTGAAAGGTCTAGAACAGAAACATGCCCAGTTGAAGCTACACTATTTTTTCTTTTGCTAGATCATCTGGCATTCATGTTCTGAAGTTATTTCATAAGTTTGGCCACAGCTTTTGCTATCTCTTGGTTTTTTAGGGAATATATGATGGGGTTCAGTAATGGGGTTACAACAATGTATAATAGAGATAAAATTTTGTTAATATTTATAGACTGACTCTCTAAAGGGACACCATACAGAAGAAATAAGGTTCCATAGTACAAGGAGACCACAACTAAGTGGGAGCTGCATGTTGAGAAGGCCTTCTGTCTTCCTTTGTTGGACCTTATTCTGAGGATAGCACGGATAATGCTAGTGTATGATGCAATAATCAAGATAAATGGGAAGAAGGTAAGAGCTGATGAAGTGGAAAAAACCAAGGGTTTGGCGATAGATAAATCAGAGCAGGCCAGCTCCAACAATGGAACCAGATCACAGAAAATATGGTCAATGGTGTTCAAATGGCAGAACTGCATCTTGGACAATAAGGCAGTAATGGGGACTGCTGGAGTAAAACCAACTGTCCAGAAGAAAATAATAAGGTTACGGCAAAGTCCAGAAGTCATATGAGTAAGATAAAGGTTTGCAAATAGCTAGATAGCGATCATAGGACATTACGGTCAAAATTAAGCATTCTGTTGCTGCTAGAGAAGCAAGTATATAGTACTGAAGAAAACAGCCGGAGGAAGCTATGTTTCCTCTTCCTGTCCATAGTATATCTAGCACGTTTGGAACAATGTCCGTTGTTAGTAACAAATCACACAACGAGAGATTGCTTAGAAAGATGTACATGGGCACCTGGAGGCTCCTAACAGCTAAAACTAAACCGACAAGCAGACTATTCCCAATGCCAATTGCTACATAAATTAAAAGTAGGAAGCTGAACAGAACAATTCTGAACTTGTGAACATTTTTAAATCCAGTAATGATAAATTCTGTTGCTGCTGTTTTATTGAGATCGTTCATCTTCTGAAGAAGCAAATAAGTGATGACAAAAATGAAATGATGAAAATATTCTGACTGATGACTAATGCATCTAATGTTCTTCATAATATTCAAGAAATGCCAGCAAACACTCTAAATTGATGAAAAAAGAGAGTAAAACTATGTTGAAGTTCATCTTCAGACAAAAGCAAAAACCCTCCATTTGCCTGTGCTTATGTATGTTATGTAAAATAAGCATGGTCTACTTACACTTGAATTTAGAGATTTTTTTTAAAGGTTAAAAATAAAATACACTTTTCTGGGCAAAAGCTAAAATGCTTCAGTTGACACTATCTTGAAATGAATATCCTCTGGTCTTAATAATGCAGCACACAGGGGCGTAACAACAGGAGCTGCAGCCCATGCACCTGAGGGGGGACCCCCCCCCCTGGGCCCGCTCAGGGCCGTTTTGGGGAGCTGGAGGGGTCGCAAAATGAGGGGAAAGCCATACTGCACATCGTCGGGGAGGGGGGACGGTCCCCCCTCCCTCACCTTGGTCTCTCCCCTCTGCGCTCCCCTCCATCCTCGATAAGTGTGTGTGCCCTAGGCGGCGGGCAGTGGCAGATCCACATACCTTCCTGCGTTCCATCGTGGATGTTGCTCTCTCTAGCCTCTGACGCGACTTCCTGTATAAACAGGAAGTAGCATCAGACACTAGAGAGAGAAGCATCTGCGCTGGAACGCAAGGAAGGTATGCGGATATGCCGCTGCCCCCCGCCTAGGACACACACACTTATTGATGCTGGAGGGGAGCGCAGAGGGGAGAGCCCGAGGTGAGGGAGGGGGGGACCGTCCCCCCTCCCCGCCAATGTGCGGCATGGCTTTCCCCTCATGCTGCGATGCCTACAGCCCCCAAAATGGCCCAGAGCACTGGTTGCCTGAGTACTAAGTACTTATGCATTAGTACTGTCTGAATCACACACCTGAAATAAGCAGGGGGATAATGCAGTCAAACTTTAGTCAGAAACATCTCATTTTGGTTCTCAAAACAAGTCTAGAAAGGATAAGCACATTATTACCAGGCCAGACACACCTCACTGGCTCAAACTCACTTGACATAACACAACCTTCATCTAACTGTTAAGAGAGCCACTGGCCACTGGCCCATATGCAATTCACTTTTTCTTCTGAGTTTTCTCCTAGGTTTTCTCCTAGGTTTTATTTTTAATTTTGTCAATATAATGTTTTTTTTTTCCAATATAATTTTTATTTCAGAATCCCGATACAACACAGACTATAGAACCTGAGAGGGTTCCTTATACACACATGTTATACAAAATATAACATACAGTTGCAAATATATAAGAAACTTAACTTCAATCCAAGTCTATAGTCCGATGATGCATCTCGCCCATAAAGATATATCACCAGCCACAGCCCAAAGATATGGGTGACTGGAGGGGCAGCAGATCCATCAGTGACTGAAGGTAAATGGAGCAGTGGTCAAAGACCTGCCATTTACATTACTCTAATCTTATGAGTGAAGTATTGGGCTAGGAGCCTGTATCTATATAACATCTTCTGTATAATTATAATCTACATACTCTGTAGTATGAATTCAGCAGTACCCTAAAGATATCCGTAAAAGAGGTATCGTTATCTGAATTTAGATAGAAATAAGATATGGACTGATAAGCTTAGTACAGCTGAAAATCAAGAATGATAAATAGAACTAAAAACATTAAGTATAATGAACAATAAAACCAAAAACATAAACCAGAACTGTACCACTTATATAGATCTTGAGGAAAATGAAAAGTAGTTAGTTTAACCACTGTCTAATGATAACAAGATGTGGGAAACAAGTATCACTTGATCAAATGTAGTTTTCCATAGTGAAATTACTTCTAAAGGTAGCAAGCACTTGTTGGAAGGATATTGGTTCACTAGTTTTCCAGTTACTCGCAATGACGTGGCGTGTAGCAAGAATTAGATGCAGGGATGAGCAGAAATTACGCCAGTGCGAATTTACGCATCGTAGTTCGCATCTACGCATCATAGTTCATAGGTGGTTTCAAAACTGCGCTTACGAAATTACGCATAGCGAAGTAACCCCTACGCGTAGCTTACGCCCACTATGCGTAGTTAACATGTGTATTGTGTAGTGAACTACAAATGCGTTACTAGCGGCTAATTTTCCATGTGCGATTGTATGCTTACAAATTTACGCATTGGAAAGGGGAATGTATGGATAGAAGAGTTCCCGGTATAAGCATTTAAAGAGGAATTAATGCGTAAAATTTTCTGCATACCAGCATAAGCATCCGCATACACTACGCTTCACACTACGCGTAATTGCGTATTTTAACGCGTAGTCTACGAAATGCATACGAAGCGAATATTTGATTTCAAAGCCATAGTTTGGCGAAGCGTAATTGCATAAAACTATGCGTATTTCCAGCGTAGCGAAGTTGGCTGACTACGACCATCCCTGATTAGATGGACAATAGGGAGTCTGTTGGAAGCATCAATTGAGTCTAAACCTATACAAAGTATTGCTAATGGGGGGGGACAAATGGAAGCCTGTGATATACAGTAGTGGTATCTGATGTATATTTCCACTTTTCGCCATAAATTGTGTGCTACGGGGCAGTCGCATATCATACGAGTAATATAATGTTTTTTAAGCCACCGGGAAGCAAGAAAATACTTAAAATAATTTTGACGTTATTGCTTCACCTACTTTTCAGTAATTTTTCAGTTGAAAAGTTTGCAAAGTGCCTGAAAGTTAATCTAAATAGTAGATGAAAAATGATCTCCTAGGAGATAACTCTGGAGGAAAAGTTAATTGCATATGGGCCCCTGTGTTCTGCAAAGGATGATAACTCCTAATATTACTGTGGTGATGCCTAGAGGTGTTAAATACTCAGAACAGGTGATAGGCTCAAATTATTTTTATATTTATTTAAAAAGGCAAAGGATTTGCACCAAAGATTTTAGACAAAATGACTAAAACACCCGAGAGATGGACAATATAGCCAATAAATAAAAAAAAAGTGATAAAGTGAGAAATTACTTACATTTCTGTCCCAGTCTTTGGGGTTACTGTGGATGATGGGGTCCTTTCAGTGTCACTTGCCTTAGATGTTCAACTGGAAGGCCAATTGCTGCAGCACATCCAGCTCTTTCACTGACCCCAAACTGTTAGGGAGGGGTCACTGGGCAAACAAGAGGTGGGGAGAGCATCTTTATAACACTTTGCATCCCAATTGTTTCATAAACATACCTTTCTACCAGTGACATGCATTGTACATGACAGAGTGATGGTGTGATGGTGGATCAACCATTATTTTAATTACTTGTGTGCTCAAAATATCTAAACATTGATATTGAAAATATGTCAGGCCACAGAATATTCCATCTTCATGGGGGACACCGCGTATGGGATGTGTGAATGAACCTCCCTGGCGGTAATCCTTAGCTGAGCTTGGGCTAGCTGCCGGGAGCTCTAAGCAGAATATAGCAGCGGGTGATTTTACTCACCTCCCGGAGAATCTAGACATTGGTAGCCATTCTCCATCCTGTCCTCGGAGGCTCTGAAACACTCTGGTGAGATTGCATCATTGATCTCTCCAAAGAGTTACAGCGCCACCTGGAGGACAGAGGTAAAATTGCAGCACTAGAGCCCAGGAAGGTGAGTGAGAGGAGGGGCTGCCTACTGGCATTCTGGCGGCATGAATATCTCCTGATTTCAGGGACTGAAACCTTTTTAAAAGATCCTAAAATCCGGAAACAATCATACTACCAGGGGGGTTAATTTTATTAATTTCCTCCCTTCCCGAAAAGTGTGCTGTTAAGCCATGCAATCGGGGCAATAAGATAGTCAGCAGAAGGAGAGAAAACCACTCTTTTTCCTGTTTTTATTTATTTATTGTATTTATAAAGCACCAACATATTACGCAGCGCTGGCTTTGCCCCAGTAATTGACCATGCGTGTAACTGTCATTCACTAGTTGTTTAAATATGTCCCAGCTATTATTTTATCATTGATTGCCCCACCCTCCTTTCTCTGTGGGTTCCAGTGAGATTTACTTGCTTGCAGTTGCAATGGAAAACATCCAGTGAACAGGTGCTATGCGCACACATGCACGGTAAGATATTGGGGCAGAGCAGGAGTGAGAGTGCTTGTTCCAGTTGTTTCATCTGTGGATCTGCGTCCACAAGGGCAAGTTGGCCCTGAACATGCATCAATTATTGATGCCTGCCTGCCACTGTTTAAACCTCAGAATGTGTCTCTACAGATTCAGAATTTGCATAAGAGCTTGGTGAAAAGTAGGCCCATGCATCCCAGGCATTGCTGGACAAGGAAGACGTAACTAGCTCAGGGATGTTTGTTTTAGGCTGCTGGCCTTTTGCTAATAATGTGCACAGTAAGAAGAACTAAGGGCCCACTAGTGAGATATCGGGTTTTTTTTGGTTTTTCTTATTCCAATATGTTTACAGTTTAAGGACAACCTTAATGTATCACAAAGGATTGTCACTGCTAGTGCTGACCATGACACAGTCACATGACTGCTATTTCACTCAGGGCCGGATTTATACTTTTTACCGCCCAAGGCCAATTATACCGTCTGTATGGTTGTTATCTCCGTGTGCCCCAATGAGAATTCTACTTACATCATTAGATATCACAGACAATAACTATTTCAGTAATACGCGTATAACTTATGTTATATTTTCCTTAAGAACTTTTATGTTATGTTTGCCATCTCATTAATGATGGACCCATTGTGCCACCATGTGAGTTAGGCTGAAGTGTACCTGCAGGATAGAGCTTACAGGTCTTGCAGGGACGACACAAGTACACAGGACAGAGAGTTTAAAGGTTAAAGCTGACCTTGTAGATAAGGATGGCTGCATGGAACAGCTTTACTGTCCCTCACTGAGCCGCCCCTAAATTTCTGGTGCCCTAGGCCATGGCCTATGTGGCCTTGCCAGAAATCCGGCCCTGATTTCACTCACCTTTTAGCAGCTATGACTCAATTGGGGCTACAAGGTTTCATCACCTAGTAATAGACAATTTTTTATTAAATGTAAAAAGGACTGTGCTGGATCTGTTGTGTTCTCCCATTATCTCCAGCTCCGAGTGTCAGGATGCAACCAACAGGACAGGCTGCAGTGGAACTGCAAACAGGCAGTTCTGAATTCCCTGCATGCATACTGCTGCATAATATTGCTTCTGCTGTCAGCTTGCAGCCTTCCATCAGACTAACACAGGATTGAGTGATTACCATTAAGCTGTTTGGGAATTTGCATGTCTGCTCCCATTGGCTGATGTCCATAGAATAGCCTGCTCCTTGCAGATCTTGCCCATCATAGCTTTCAGCTCTGCCTTGGCTGGTTGCTGGGTCACTCATGTGAATTGTACATTGCATTGTTTAACCTTGTCTTTCCTGCTTGGACATTTGCTGTATACGCAGAGGTACAGTGAAGTCCTACGGATCCTGATAGCTTGGATTCTGCCATCACCACATTGATGGCTGGTAGTATTGTTGCTAGTCCTGTTCCTGTGGACGTAACTATAGGCTGCGGTTGCTGTTAGTTATGCTCCTACTTGTTTGTCTTGTACATGTCAGTGTGGATGTTTGCTATCGCTGGGACAGCAATTATATTGGCAAGTATTCCATCTGTATGTCTGTTGTCTGTCCTTGTTACGCAGTGTGGTGGGCATCAGATGCTCAGTGCTGCGGTCGCACTGTGCAACCATTGTGTCTTGTTTATTTGTGGCAGTAATCGGAAGTTTAGAGCGGCGGTCGCTCTGAGCAATCTTACTTATTTGTCGATAGCTCCTAGTGTGATCTGTGTAACTTCCTCCACAACAGCATTCCGCTCTACTACCTAATATCACCTAGCTGCATAGTCTTAGTGGCTCTTGGTGGTAGGTCTGCTTTCTATGTTAGCT
The DNA here is from genome assembly GCF_040937935.1 of Hyperolius riggenbachi. NCBI lineage: Eukaryota > Metazoa > Chordata > Amphibia > Anura > Hyperoliidae > Hyperolius > Hyperolius riggenbachi. The sequence goes on along the minus strand of NC_090646.1, from coordinate 14,375,019 downwards.
TGTATGCCTTGCTTGTTTAAAGAGAAACCGTGACCAAGAATTGAACTTCATTCCAATCAGTAGCTGATACTCCCTTTTACATGAGAAATATATTCCTTTTCACAAATGGATCATCAGGGGGCCCCTGTATGGCTGATATTGTGGTGAAACCCCTCCCACAAGAAACTCTGGGGACCATGGTCCTGGCAGTTTCCTGTCTTTGAACCTTGTTGCATTGTGGGAAATAGCTGTTTACAGCTGTTTCCAACTGCCAAAAAAGCAAGCAGCAGCTACACCACCTGCCAGCAGTAAAGATGTCACCATGTGATAAATGTCAGAATGTAAATCAGGGAGAAGAAAGATTTTACAATGGGCAAACACTGACTAAATCATTTATACATAATTATGGTAAAAATTAAGCACTTTTTTATTACATTATTTTCACTGGAGTTCCTCTGTAAGTCCTAATTAGGGCCAGCTAGTGGTGTGCCAGGCTGGGGCAGCTAGGTGAAGACTAGAGCGAGCCCTCTAGTCTGGGGCATACACACTGAGAAACCTGAATAGATTAGGCCCACAATGGCCTCAATTCACGGAGCATTATCAAACGTTTATCAAACACTTTATCCAACATTTGATAATTTACCTCATGGGTAAAATCTCATTTTAAATTCACTAAGGTGTTATATATTTATCGAATGTTTTACCGATAAAACGTTCAACAAATATGTAACACCTTAGTGAATTTAAAATGAGATTTTACCCATGAGGTAAATTATCAAACGTTTGATAAAGTGTTTGATAAACGTTTGATAATGCTCAGTGAATTGAGGCCAAAGTGCTTAATATTGAGTGTGAAATGATCAGCATGACAAAGAATGAGAAGACACATCACTGGCTACAAATCATATCCATGTATCCCAAGGAGGCCATTCGCTGCATGCCACGGACCTGACAGTCTTCATCAGGACCACAAGATGTAGTGTATTACCTCCTCCATGAGATAAACATGTACCGTGCACAGACAGCACTCTGATGACTCTTTTATTTATGTGTATCAAAGGCTGTGGGGTTTGCCATCTGCTTTCAAAGACACACATATTTTTTTGTCCTGCCCTGTCTGCCTAACGTGAGTGAAAAAAAAACCTCACCATAGTGTACATTTTTTTGTCCTTTGTTAATGTTTGATTTGTTTGTATTTGTTATTTATTTAGTGTTGCCATGCTCTGCAGCACATAACACAGTGTATAGTTCTGTCATTAGCTGTCCCTCACAAGGGCTCACAATCTAATCTCTAACACAGTCATATGTTCCTGTCATAGTCTAATGGCCCATACTCACGAGGGACTTTTGTCGCCTCAACACGCGGCGCGCGCGTGTTGCGGCGACAGGTCGCCCGTGAGTATGGGTCGTTGCACGCGCGCGCACCCCGAACTGTCGCCCGTCGCTCTTGTCGCCATGCGATTGAAAGTTTCAATCGCATGGCAACAGTCGCCGCCGCACCTCCGCCGCAACTGTCGCTAGTCCGCGTGAGTACGCGGACTAGCGACAGCAACCTCCATAGAGGTAAATGGAGCTTCCGGCGGGGGGAGGAGGAACGTCGGCGACAGCTTCCGTCTCGCCGCTGGTCCCTCTTCCGCGTGTGTACGCGGAGGGACCTGGAGAGAAGCTGTCGCCGGCCTGTCGCTAGCACGCTCACGTGTGCTGGCGACAGGCCACTTCTGCAGCCCGTGAGTACGGGCCATAAGGCCAACTTAAGGGAAGCCAAGCCAGGTAACTCATCTGCAAGTTTTTGGAAAAGGAATGAAAATGACAAACGACATAAACACGTGGAGAACATTCCAATCCCATACAGATAGTCTCCTGGCTCAGACTCAAACCAGGGAGCCAATGCTGCAGCCGGGCAAGAATGCTATCCTCTATTATATACATTTTTAATGTTTAGTGTCTCCAAAATATTTTTGTTGTAATATTTAAAATTAATAAAACTGAACATTTAGTAGTTTACAAGTCTTTTCTAAGCCACACCTTCGCATTTGTTAAACACATTTCTTGCTTCACTACTGCCATAAACAAGTCTCTAGTATGATGATGACAAAGTGTCACAGTTTATTCATTGACCTGATGGAAGGGGGGGGGGGGGGGGGGGTAATAAAACCCTATTGTGCTCTACTGAGGAGTGTCCGGCAATAAAACAGGAATCCTCTCTAGAAATAAAATATCTGTTACTAAAATGTCTTCTGCGCCTCATAATAAATGCAGCCTACAAAGTGAAATATATATATATTTATTGAAATTAATATTGAGTAAAAAATCTGTCTTTGATAATGGGAATTTCGGTTAGTTTGAGATGTTACCATCTGCTTGGAGAGCTAACTGTTCTCGGTTCCACGTCAATGAAATAGCTAAGGCTGCATTGTTATCATTGATTAAAATATCGATCAGCATCTTTGTTGAGATATTTACAGGTAAAACTTAAAAGATTAGACTATCGTGCAAAAGTCCATTTATCCCAATATTTCAACTTAAAAGGTGACACAAATACATGACATAGACTCATTTCATGCAAAGCAAGATATTTCAAGCCTTAACTGTATTTGCTACAATGTTGATGATTCTGGCTCACAGCTTATGAGAACCCCAAAATCACAATCTCAGCCCATTAGAATATTGTGAAAATGATCAATATTCTCGGCTTAAAGTGTCAGACTCCAATCAGCTAATTCATCCAAACACCTGCAAAGGGTTCCTGTGTCATCTATTAGTTTCACCTTTAAAGTTGAATTACTGAAATAAATAGACTTTTGCTCGATACTCTTATTTTTCGAGTTTCCCCTGTATGTATTATCTCACCTGTTCACAAAACATTATTATCAGAGTGTGCATGAATATTACATGTAAATATTGCAAAATCTGCCTACTGTCTTCATGAACACATCCATCACTGGTCACCTCACCCCTCTCCACTACTGACTGTCTGATTCCAGCAGCTGTTTATACTCTCTGTGTGTTTTTTCATAACAGTGTCACCGGTGTCCCTGGAGTTTCTGCAAAGGGACACAGATTTAAAAATATTTTATCTACTGGCAATTACAGATTATGGTGTTAACATTTTGTAATTAAGAAGCAATAATCTGTTCAGAGACTGCTGAAATATTGTAATGATAATAATATTGTGAGAAGTAGTAGTCAGAATAAGTTTAATATTATCATAGTATTATACATACTACGATTCGTAAACGGAAGGTCCGAGGAACAAAACAAGAGAAATCCACTTACCTGGGGCTTCCTCCAGCCCCTGGCAGCCGTCCTGTGCCCTCGCCGGAGCTCCGGTGTCCTGGGGCCTCCTCCAGCCCCTGGCAGCTGTCCTGTGCCCTCGCCCCAGCTCCAGTGTCCTGGGGTCCCCTCCAGCCCCTGGCAGCTGTCCTGTGCCCTCGCCGCAGCTCCGGTGTCCTGGGGTCCCCTCCAGCCCCTGGCAGCTGTCCTGTGCCCTCGCCGGAGCTCCGGTGTCCTGGGGCCTCCTCCAGCCCCTGGCAGCTGTCCTGTGCCCTCGCCGGAGCTCCGGTGTCCTGGGGCTTCCTCCAGCCCCTGGCAGCTGTCCTGTGCTTTCGCCACAGCTCCGGTGTCCTGGGGCCTCCTCCAGCCCCTGGCAGCTGTCCTGTGCCCTCGCCTCAGCTCCGGTGTCCTGGGGTCCCCTCCAGCCCCTGGCAGCTGTCCTGTGCCCTTGCCGCAGCTTCGGTGTCCTGGGGTCCCCTCCAGCTCCTGGCAGCTGTCCTGTGCCCTTGCCGCAGCTCCAGTGTCCTGGGGTCCCCTCTAGCTCCTGGCACCTGTCCTGTGCCCTCGCCGCAGCTCTGGTGACTCCCGGCGTCCTCCGCTGCAGAAGCCGACCTCGCAAGGTCGGCATCTGCCTTCATCTTCCTGCGTTCCACAGTGCAGCTTACTGAGTCGCACTGACATCATCCGGGCTGTTCTGCGCAGGAGCAGAACTACTGCGCCTGCGCAGTACAGTCCAAATGACGTCAGCGCGACTCTGAGAGCTGCTTGCGCAGGCGCAGTTGGCATCTTATGCCAGAGGGGACCCCGTACCACCAGCGTGAAGTGGAGTGGAGCGTAGCTGCAGCGTGGGCACAGGACGGCTGGCAGGGGCTAGGGGAACCCCGGGTAATTGTACTTTTTTATTCTCCTCCTTCTCGGATGTGTCCTTTAAAGATGATTTTAAATTACAGTTTAAAGAAACTTCTAAACATAGCAAACACAAAAATGACAAAAATATTATCATTGTGAACTTTAATATTGTCAGCATTAATATTGTGTTTTACATTTGTAGTGTGTATCAGCATGATTGTAGATTAATATTGTATTATTATTATTGTCAATCACGCTTTAAAGCTTAGGAGAAAAGGACAGAAGTTTCCCTATTTTCATACGCAGTGAAGTGAGACTCGGGCCCGTATGCAATTCACTTTTCTCTCTTGAGTTTTCTCCCAGGTGATATTTTTAACAACTTGTCATAAAATGCCTTTTATGTCACCAGCAAGCAAGACAATAGTCAAAATAAATTTGATAGCACTTTTACACCAACTTTTGGGTACTTTTTCAATTGTAAAATGCTGAAAAATTATTTTACAGAGAAGATGAAAATCATCTCCTAGAAGATAACTCTGGTGAAAAAATTAATTGCATATGGGCCTGAGGCCTGAGGCCCATACGCAATTCACTTTTTCTCCTGAGTTTTGTCCTAGGAGATAATTTTTCATCTTGTATTTAAAATAATTCTTCAGCACTCTGCAATTAAAAAAGTCCCACAAAGTAGGTGAAAAGGTGCTATCTGGGCGCATTCACACTTGCGTTCGCAAAGCGGTGGCCATTACATCCGGCGTTTTGCAGGAGTGATTTTTCAGCGGAAAAATCACTGAACACTGCGGCGATTTTTCCGCGATTGCGTTTAGCACTTTTATAGCACTGAAACACGATCGCCTAGGAATTGCCTGAAAATGGTGCAGGCGATGCGTTTGAGTTTCGGGTTTTTGGACGATTTGTGGCGATTAGCGCCCAAGTAAGAATGGACCCATACACTTTTATTACGCTAGTGCTTTGAAAAGCACTAGCGTTTAAACATTTTGCCGAAATCGCCGGCAAAACGCTCAAGTGTGAATAGGACCCTCAAAGTTGTTTTCAGTATTTTCTGGTGATTTAAAGGCAATTTATTTATTAGTTAAAATATCACCTAGGAGAAACGTAGGAGAAAAAGTGAATTGCATATGAGCCCCTGTCCATAAAATGCATTTAAAACCACCAGCAAGTAAGAAAATACCCAGAATAATTCTGAAAGTACATTCTTATCAACTTTTGGGTACTTTTTCAATTGTAAAATGCTGAAAAAATATTTTAAAGAGAAAATGAAAATTATCTCCTAGGAGAAAACTCAGCAGGAAATAGTAATTGCATATGGGCCTCAGACTCTAATTCAATATTTTTTTTAAATTATTATTTACTAGCTGATTGCCCGGCGTTGTCCAGGTATGTGTTTAGCTGGTGTTGGCTGCGCTCACTTTTTCTAACCCTAACACACAATTACTCAATGACCAAGTTTGTGAGCTTTGCGGTCTTTGGCATCAATAATTTGCATTGAAATGAAACAAATCTGATTAGCTGTTTGTGGCTCCACCCCCTTTTCTGAATTTGAACCCCAGTTACCCATGACCAGCTGTACAGTGCAAGAATGGCAGCAATTACATATTCCCCTTGAAAATCAATAGGTGAATTATGATTGGCTTTTGTAGGCTCCTCCCACTTTTCTGAATATTAATCCCAGTCACCCAGTGACCAACTGTGCAAAGTTTGAGAACCCTACCATTAACAGTGTAAGAATGGCTGCAGTTTACATTTACCCAGTGAAATTTGTATTTGTCTCCGTCCCCTTTTTGGTTATGGAAATAAAAAGTATCCTATATGTTATTCCAGATAATGTACTATGTGTGTGCCAAATTTCATTCAAATCTGTTCAGCCACTGTTGCGTGATCGAGTAACAAACATCCAAACATCCACATCCTACTAATATAATGAGAGATACAGACTAACCAGCAAGCTCATGGTGACCCAGAACTCATTAGAGTGTGTAAGGGGGCTACAATGGCCCTAAAAGCCCCCTTACTAAGATATTAAGAAAAACAAAAGTTTGCTTTCTTATAAAAGAAATAATTTGCGATAATTCAGGTTGGAGTGAGCTGGAGATGTCTCCCAGTGCATCATTGCTAAATATATGCAAATTAACCATTGTTACCCTTAGAAGCTAAACACACCTCCAGAACCGCTGGAATGCAGTGATGTGTCAGCTTGTTAATTTGTACAGAGCCATAATAATCCAACATGCATACAGACCATTTTGGATCATTTGATACTCATCAGTGCATGGCATGGATTAATTTGGCTCTATGCAGTAGGGCTTGTAACACCGAGAGGTACAGACTAACCAGCAAGCTCATGGTGACCCAGAACTCATTGGAGTGTGTAAGGGACTACAATGGTCCTAAAAGCTCCCTTACTAAGATGTTAAGAAAAACAAAGTTTGCTTTCTTAAAACAGAAAGAACAATTCGGAACAGTCTGTATGTATGTTGGATTATTATGGCTCTGTACAAATTAACAAGCTGACACATCATTGCATTCCAGCGGTTCTAGAGGTGGGTTTAGCTTCTAAGGGTACAATGGTTAATTTGCATATATTCAGCAGTGATGCACTGGGAGACATCTCCAGCTCACTCCAACCTGAATTATCGCAAATTCTTTCTGGTTTAAGAAAGCAAACTTTTGTTTTTCTTAACATCTTAGTAAGGGGGCTTTTAGGACCATTGTAGTCCCTTACACACTCCAATGACTACATTGTAAGACATTAGACTATGACTATGGTAGGTATTATAGGTATTAGAGTGTGAGCTCCTCTGGGGCCAGTCAGTGACATGACTATGTACTCTGTAAAGTGCTGCAACAAACTAGGAAGCCGGCACCATATTATAAGCTCTTTATAATTTTATTCAATAAGTCATGTGCTGCTGGATACAGCGACGTTTCGGAATAAACATCCTTTCTCAAGCTCAGCAGCATAAACACTGATATACACATAATATCATATGCTTATATAGTGACATAACGAACAGTGGACCAATCATGGCTGAGTAGTCTCACAGCCAATGCTAATGGTCCGTGACTTACCGGACCTGATGGGGAACTGCAATGCCCATTGTACATTGGTCGCCACATTAAAAAACGTCCCACCTTCCCCTAACGTGTGGAGGGATGCGTATAGAGGTCTGGCGCGTCCTCCTGGCATGTGCGCATGTGCGCACAGACATCCTGTCACCGCTCCACCCCCCAGGCGGACCTGATGGGGAACTGCGGTGACGGACGCTGGAGGGGGCGGTACTACTGCCATCCACCCACCGCCAGACGTACACCATGCCCACCACCTCGCATGACGGCGGTGTTTGCGGAAGTGTCCCTTTTCCCCACATCGTGATGTTACCAGGGAGACACACCGCGTCTCCACCCCATAATACCGCTGTTTACATCTATAGTTGACAACTATCCATCAAGGAAACCTTTAAGGGGCTGGGAAGAGCAAAACATACAAATCTAACCATCCGATTTGATAATTTAATCGAACTGGATGAAAATCGGTGCTGCAACATGTCTGCACGATTTTGGGCTGAAATCAATTGAAAACATCGATAGGAAATGCGGGAAAGATCTCACCTTGATTAGGTGCGCAACGTTAATGGCGTTTGATACCGTGATGATTGACAAACACAGAGGACCCTTGGCCGCTGTCTCCCCAAGTGTAACATGTCCCACCCCCTCCTGGTGCGCCCACGCAGTTTAAAATCTCACCTTACCTGACCCGCTGTTGCGACTCCCAGCTTCATCGGCCATCACCCCCATGCAGCACGAGGCACATGTGTGTGAAATCATACACCCACCATGTGATACACGCGCCATGTGGTGGTGCTTAGGGTGACAGCAGAGGGAAGCGGGATACAAGACATTTTACACTGCATGGGCATAATGGGGGGGGGGGGGGGGGTGTCTTGGATATTTACACTTGGGGTTGGCCATGCAATCAGTGGCCAATTCCTGATGCATTGGCCTGCGGTCAGTGTCGGACTGGGCTGGTGTGAAGCTGAGGAAATCCACCTGCTGGCCAAGCAGCAGTGACCTTGTGTTATCACTCCCGGCAGAAACCTGTAGCAAGTCTTCACTGTGAGCAGCAACACCTGATTACTGTTGCTTGGCCAGAAAGTGGACTTCCTCAGCTTTTCCACCTTCCAGTCCAACACTGCCTGCTGTGTATGGCCAGGCAATAGATGTCTCTCCGATCTCATTCGATTAGACAGATATTGATCTCTTGTTCGATCTGCCCATACATTGCTAACTGTATGGGCACCTGTAGCTATGTAGTTCTGGCATTCACTGATCCCTAAGTGGAGACAATTCCTCAGAGGGAGTGTGTTGGCTGAAAGACAGGGTGATTCAGTAATCTCTGCTACTTGTGAGTTGTCACTGAATCTCCCATATGTAAAAAGAAATAGATATTACCTTTTGCTGATAACATGGCTGGATCCAGGAGGCCTCTGTGAGCTCCTCTGATTAATATTGGTCCTCGCGTTGGTAATGCTACACATCTACTGAAATGTACATATCATGGGACTCTGGAGTCTGGACCTGAGTTGTAACTCATGGGAGGTTCACCTGCCTGGAGCTATCAACTCTGTGTTATTAACCCTCCTGTACCTTGTGGCCCACTCACCTCCTGATCTCATGTCCATTGACACTCAATAATAAAAATTTAACTCTTTGTGCTGCTGGAAGAGCATATGCGGCTGATCATACATCACAGTTCTGCAATTGAATGTGCTTCATTTCGATATATATATATATATATATATATATATATATATATATATATATTACTAGCAGATTTATGCCAGTTGGGCATTGCACAGGTTACAATACAATACAATCCAATAACATTTCTATAGCGCTTTTCTCATATAGGACTCAAAGCGCTTAGGCTCTCTCAGATTCAGTAGTTGGTAGTAGGATGAAGTATATTCACACAACAAAAGTTTTATTTCTGCAAATGCCAAACCAGGGCAGCCATCGGGGGGGACAACTGACACTGCAGTGAGGGGCCCAGGGCTTCTGGGGGCCCTGGGAGCCCCCAAAGTGCTGGAAGGGCTGCATGTGCTGGCTGCGGGCCTGTGGCTCACTAACCAGCACACCGCATTACAGCACTGAGAGAGGAGTGATATCAGCGCTTGAACAAGGGGAGCAGATAAGTGAGCCCACTACAGCGGACTATCTATACTGGGGCACCACCTATATCTGCCTACAGGTTACCTATACTGGGGCATCACCTATAGCTGGCTACCTATGCGGGGGGCACCACCTGTACCTGGCTACCTATACTGGGGCACCACCTATACTTGGCTACTTATACTGGGGCGCCTATAGCTTGCTACCTATACTGGGGGCACCTGTACCTGGCTAACCTATGCTGGTGCACCACCCATACCAGGCTACATATACTGGGAGCAACTATACCGGGCTACTTATACCGGGGCACCACCTATAGCTGGCTACTTATACTGGGGGCACCTGTACCTGGCTAACCTATGCTGGTGCACCACCCATACCAGGCTACATGTACTGGGAGCAACTATACCGGGCTACTTATACCAGGGCACCACCTATAGTTGAATACCTATACTGGGGGCACCTGTATCTTGCTGGCCGTGGCCTATACTGGGGCACCAGCTATACCAGGCTACCTATACTGGGGGCATCTACACCAGTCTACCTATACTGGGGCACCACCTATAGCTGGCTACTTATACTGGGGGAACCTATACCAGGCTACCTTTATTGGGGCACCTATGCCTGGATATCTATACTGGGGGCACCTATACTTGGCTAGGGCAGGGGAACGAGCCGAGACAGAAGGGGACAAGTGGTAACACAGGAGGAACAGAGGCAGAAAAAGAGTCACAGGGAGAAAAGAGAGGAGATGGGGACATGAGGTCACACAGAGGGACACAAAAGAGGCACAAACTGAGGTGAGACAGAGGGGGACAAAAGAAGCACAGGAAGAAAAGAGGGGGACAAAAGATAATGGATAAAGGATAAGAATGGACTCACAAGTCCCGATCTCATTTGTTATCCGGGGACTACTGGTAATTTGCTAGTATATGGCTCCACCCACAACATGCAATGGTCACGCCCACTTTTTGCCGCACGACGCTGGGCATGCCGTCTTCTTCAGTGTCAGAGCCATGCACATTTTTCGCTGCAGCGCACTTCACGCATGGATACGGGGTGGGGCGACTAGTGGGCAGGCATAGCAACCAGTTGGTGGGCCCGGGGGGGGGGGGTTAGCAGGCCTGATGATGTGTGAGGGCCTGAGGGGCCCCAAAATTTCTGATGGTGGCCCTGTGCCAAACTGAACAGGTGAGTTTTCAGCCTGGATTTAAACACATCCAGGGATGGAGCTGTCCTGACCTGCTGTGGTAAGGAGTTCCAAAATGTAGGAGCAGCATGACAGAAGGCTCTGGGACCAAAAGTTTCCAAGTAGACTCTGGGTATGACTGGGATTGCTATGCAGCTGTAACATTTCTTTCAAGTATCCAGGGCCCAGATTATACAGGGATTTAAATGTCAGTAGGCTGATCTTGAATAGGATCCTCCACTTTATAGGTAACCGGTGAAGGGAGTGCAGGACTGGCGTTATGCGGCAGTGATGGAGTTGGTTGGTTAGCAGTCTGGCAGCAGTATTCTGTATCAGCTGTAGGCGGTACAAGGCCTTTTTTGGTAGGCCAGTGTAGAGAGCATTGCAGTAGTCCAGTCGGGATGTGATGAAGGCGTGGACTAAGGTTGGCAGATCTTCTGGGGGATGAGGTGCTTTATTTTTGTGATGTTCTTAAGGTGAAAATAGGATGATTTCACCACAGCAGAGATGTGAGTTCTGAAGTTTAAATTCCCATCAATTAGAACTCCCAGGCTACGCACATGATCAGAGCTGTGTAGATCTGTGCCTCCTATTCCCAGTGGTGGAGACACCAAGTTAAGTTGTTTTGTTGTCATGCGCTTCCCTCCGATCAGAAGGACTTCGGTTTTGTCTGCATTTAGTTTCAGCCATTTGTAGGATAGAATGCAGTGGGGGATATTAGTAAAGACATGGCTACTATGGGCAAGTATGATGATAGTAATGGTATTGGGTGTAAATATCGTATACGACAGGAACTATATAGAAGGAACTGGTGGTGGCTGTTAGAAAATAAAGCATTAGTGATGTTATTATTGCTGTGGTACCACTTCCAGGTTCCAGAGGATACTCTGCTGCCACCAACTCCTTCTGCTGATTTTGTCATAATTTTGTGTTATTATTTTTTGTGTTACCTCCCCAGATTCCACAGCTTACTCTGCTGCCACCAATTCCCCCTCATTTTGTGTAATTATTGCTGTGTTACCACTGCTAGGTTCCACAGCCTACTCTGCTGCCACCAATTCCTCCTCTTGCTGCAATCCTCATTTTTATTATTATTGCTGTGGTACTACAGCCAGGTTCCACAGCCTACTCTGCTGCCACCAATTCCTGATGCTGCTATTGCTGTAACTCTGGGGTTATCTGGGTTGAAAACTGTGGTGTCCGAGTTGTGGTGACTGTGGTTGTGGCTTCACGACTGCTACCTGGAACCTCCTGCTGTCATATTTTTTGTTATTATTACTGTGGTACCAACCCCAGATTCCACAACATACTCTTCTGCTGTCAATTTCTCCTGCTTCTGCTGTCATAAATGTATTGTTTTAATTCTGGGGATGTCCCATTTGAAAATTATGCTGTCCAAGTTTTGGTGAGGACCTAACTGTGGCTTCACAACTGCTGCTTGGAACCTCCTGCTGTCATTATTTTTTTTAATATTGCTGTGGTAACACCGCCATTCCTCAACATACTCTGCTGCCCAATTCACCCTGCTGTTGTTGCTGTCATGCATGCATGGCTTTAATTCTGGGGATCCAGATTGAAAACTGTGTTGTCCAAGTTTTGGTGAAGGCCCAACAGCAGCTTCACAACCACTGCCTGGAAACCAAAGCTGTTATAATTTTATGTGAATTCTAGCTGATGAAGTGTTGCCCGGGTATGTATTTGGCTGGTGTTGGCTGTGCCCAATTTTTGTAACCCTAACACACAATTACACAATTACTCAATGACCAGGTTTGTGAGATTTGCGGTCTTTGGCATCAATAATTTGCATTGCAATGAAACAAATCTAATTGGATGTTTGTGGCTCCACCCCTTTTTCTAAATTTGAACCCCAGTCACCCAATGACCAACTGTACCAGGTTTGAGGCTTGTGCCATTAAATATTCCCCTTGAAAATCAAAAGGTGAATTTTAATTGGCTTTTGTAGGCTCCACCCACTTTTCTGAATATTAATCCCAGTCACCCAGTGACCAACTGTGCAGTTTGAGAACCCTACCGATAACAGTGTAAGGATGGCTGCAGTTTACATTTTCCAGTGAAATTTGTATTTGTCTCCGCCCCCTTTTTGGTTATGGGAATAAAAAGTATCCTATACTTTATTCCAGGTAATGTACTATGTGTGTGCCAAATTTCATTCAAATCCGTTCAGCCATTCTTGCGTGATCGAGTAACAAACATCCAGGCATGCAAACTTTCACATTTATAATATTAGTAAGATGAAGAGGAGCCGCTGAGGGAGGAGTCAACACAGTGTCGGACTTGGCGATAGAAAAGCTGAGGAAATCCACCTGCTGGCCAAGCAGCAGTAACCCTGTGTTATCACTCCCAATAGAAACCTGCAGCAAGTCTTCACTGCAAGCAGCAACACCTGATTACTGCTGCTTGGCTAGCAAGTGGATTTCCTCAGCTTTACCACCTCCCAGTCCGAGTCTATGGTGACAGCCTTGGCTACCTCTACTGGGCGCATCTATACTTGGCTAACTATATAGGGGGGCACCTATACCTGGCTACCTTTACTGAAGGCACCTATACCTGGATTCCCATTCAGGGGGCACCTATTCCCAACTACGAACCTATACTAAGGCTGTTCTTTAGTGCGACTATAATACGCAGCACAAATTGTCGGGTGCTGTGTGATGATTCCAAAAGGGGCGGGGGGGCAACCTCATAAGTTTGCATCAGGCAGTAAAAAGTCGAGAACCAGTCCTGTGTGTATAATGTACCTTGGGTCAGACAAATCTTTACCTATGTTTGTTTTATAATATTGTGCTACACTTTGTGTTTTGCTACGAATTGTAATCAAGGAACCATACTAACATATTCTATACTGTACTTCTTGTTTTGGTTTCGTGTAGCTCCTTCTGGCATTGCCAGATTGTTTTTCTACCAAACCCCCATTATTATGTCATCTGTTTATGCCCCGCCCTTTCTAGGCAAAGTACAGCTTCTGCATAGCCATGGCACACTTCCTGCATTGCATAGGGGGTATTGCTCCACCCCCTGACACTAACTATATTCAGGTGGTAAATATGGACAAACACTCCTGGAAAATGGAGACACTATCATTCGGATAACCTAATTTTATCCCCGCTATGTTTTAAGTTTTGGTTTCTCTTGTTCCCAAACCCAATCACAGGGGCTGTGATGAATGAAAGCCGGCATCTGAATCATTAAGAAAGTGAAAGTAAACCGATACACGTAATACTTTCCATGTACTGTTCACAGTACTTGGGAATTAAGTGTATCAACCCCTTGTGGCTAAAAATGCACACACATACATTATTATATAGACAAATAAATACATTTTTATTATGTTTACCCCTTACAGCCATACCCCATAGTTACCAAAATAAAACACTTGAAGAAAAAAAAAAACATCATTTAAAAAAAAATCTACATAAATAGTTACCTTATGGACTTTTAATATGTATGCCATGAGGGTATATTACTGTCATTTTTTTAAATAAAGGCATGTAATTATTGATATAGTATGAAAGAAACACTAAATGGAAAAACATATTATTGCCATACATTGTACTAGGGACACAATTTTGTAATAGCACATGGGCAAATAAAGTGTGTGAGTTTTATCTTTCATAGCACATTTTATTTTAAAACTATAATGGCTGAAAACTGAGAAATAATGATTTTTTTCATTTTTTTTCTTATTATTCCCTTTAAAATGCGTATAAAATAAAATAATCTTCAACAAAACATACCACCCAAAGAAAGCCTAATTTGTGGTGAGTAAAACAATATATAGATCATTTTGATAATAAGTAACAATAAAATGATTGGCAAATAAATGGGAGGAGCGTGATATGAAAATCGCTCTGATTTTTAAGGGGAAAAAACCTATGGTTGAGCAGTGGTAAAACTTCCACTTATCACATGAAAGCTTCCTAAATTAATTCCAGAACAACCTGAATTTATCACAGAGAGTTTTCACTGCAGGTGCGGCCCATGACTGCAATCACCTGACGGCTGTTTCACTAACAGTCCTTGCTATTGTTTGGTATGACCAAGATGAAGGCTGAAAAGTTTGACACCAAATAGCAGACACTTTTTTAAAGGAATACTGTGGGGGGACGGGGGGACGGGGGGGTTGGGGGTAAATGAGCTGAACATACCCGGGGCTTCTAATGGTCCACCCGTAGACATCCTGTGCCCGCGCAGCCACTCACCGATGCTCCGGCCCCGACTTCGGTTCACTTCTGGAAGTTCAGACTTGAAAGTCTGAAAACCACTGCGCCTGCATTGCCATCTCCTCGCTCCCGCTGATGTCACCAGGAGCGTACTGAGCAGGCCCAGTATGGTCTGTGCCTGCGCAATAGGTGAATTTTGATTGGAACGGATTTGAATGAAATTTGGCACACACATAGTACATTACCTGGAATAACACATAGGATACTTTTTATTCCCATAACCAAAAAGTGGGCGGAGACAAATACAAATTTCACTGGGAAAATGTAAACTGCAGCCATTCTTACACTGTTAATGGCAGGGTTCTCAAACTTTGCACAGTTGGTCACTGTGTGACTGGGATTAATATTCAGAAAAGTGGGTGGAGCCTACAAAAGCCAATCAAAAATTACCTATTGATTGTTTAGGGGAATATTTAATTGCTGCCATTCTTGCACTGTTAATGGCACAAGCCTCAAACCTGGTACAATAGATCAGTGGGTGACTGGGGTTTAAATTGATACAAGGGGGTGGAGCCACAAACAGACAATCTTATTTGTGTCATTTTAATGCAGGTTATGGATGCCAAAATCTGCAAAGCTCACAAATTTGGTCATTGAGTAAGTGTGTGTAAAGGTTAGGAAAAGTGGGCGCAGCCAACACCAGCCAAATACATAATTGGGCAATACCAGGTCATCAGTGGGCGGAGACAAATATACATGTCACTGAGAAAATGTAAACTGCAGCCATTCTTACACTGTTAATGGTAGGGTTAGGGTTCTCAAACTTTGCACAATTGGTCACTGGGTGACTGGGATTAATATTCAGAAAAGTGGGTGGAGCCTACAAAAGACAATCAAAATTCACCTATTGATTTTCAAGGGGTATATGTAATTGCTGCCATTCTTGCACTGTTAATGGCACAAGCTTTAAACCTGGTAAAGTTGGTCATTGGGTGACTGGGGTTCAAATTTAGACAAAGGGGTGGAGCCACAAACAGCCAATCAGATTTGTTTAATCTCAATGCAATTTATTGATGCCAAAGACCGTAAAGCGCACAAACTTGGTCATTGAGTAATTGTGTGTTAGCGTTAGAAAAAGTAGGCAGAGCAAACACCAGCCAAATACATACCTGAACAATGTCATAAAATCAGTGGGTGGAGAGAAATACAAATTTCGTTGGGAAAATGTAAACTGCAGCCATTCTTACACTGTTAATGGTAGGGTTCTCAAACTTTGCACAGTTGGTCACTGGGTGACTGGTATTAATATTCAGAAAGGTGGGTGGAGCATACAAAAGCCAATCAAAATCCACCTATTGATTTTTAAGGGGAATATTTCATTGCTGCCATTCTTGCACTGTTAATCACCTGTACCTGGTACACTTGGCCATTGGGTGATTTTTGTTCAAATTCAGAAAAGGGGTGGAGCCACAGCCAATCAGATTTATTTTATTTCAATGCAAATTATTGATGCCAAAGACCGCAAAGCTCACAAACTTGGTCATTAAGTAATTAAGTAATTGTGTGTTAGGGTTAGGAAAAGATACCCGGGCAACGCCAGGCGTCCAGCTGGTATAATAAATGGGAAAGTTTAGATGTTTGGATGTTTGTTACTCGATCACGCAAAAATGGCTGAACAGATTTTAATGAAATTTGGCACACACATAGTACATTACCTGGAATAAAGTATAGGAAACTTTTTATTCCCATAACCAAAAAGTGGGCGGAGACAAATACTAATTTCACTGGAAAATGTAAACAGCAGCCATTCTTACACTGTTAATGGTAGAGCTCTCAAACTTTGCACAGTTGGTCACTGGGTGACTGGGATTATTATTCAGAAAAGTGGGTGGAGCCTACAAAAGCCAATCAAAAATGACCTATTGATTTTTCAGGGGAATATTTACATTGCTGCCATTCTTGCACTGTTAATGGCACAAGCCTCAAACCTGGTACAGTTGATCATTGGGTGACTGGGGTTTCAATTTATAAAAGGGGTGGAGCCACAAATAGCCAATATTATTTGTTTCATTTTAATGCAGGTTATTGATGCCAAAGACCGCAAAGCTCACAAACTTGGTCATTGAGTAGTTGATTAATTGTGTGTTAGGGTTAGGAAAAGTGGGCACAGCCAGCACCTGCAAAATACATAACCGGGCAATACCAGGTCATCAGTGGGCGGAGACAAATGCAAATTTCACTGAGAAAATGTAAACTGCAGCAATTCTTACACTGTTAGTGGTAGGGTTCTTAAACTTTGCACAATTGGTCACTGGGTGACTGGGATTAATATTCAGAGAAGTGGGTGGAGCCTACAAAAGCCAATGAAAATTCACCTATTGATTTTCAAGGGGAATATTTAATTGCTGACATTCTTGCACTGTTAACGGCACAAGCTACTTGCACTGTTAATCACCTGCACCTGGTACAGATGGCCATTAAGTGATTGGGGTTCAAATTCAGAAAAGGGGTGGAGCCAAATTTAATCAGATTTATTTTATTTCAATGCAAATTATTGATGCCAAAGACCGCAAAGCTCACAAACTTCATTAAGCAATTGAGTAATTGTGTGTTAGGGTTAGGAAAAGGGGCCGGAGCCAATACCGGCCAAATACATACCCGGGCAACGCTGGGCGTCCAGCTAGTTTATAATATTAGTAGGAGTAGGATATATTGATCAATGTAAGATCACAATAACATCAGAACTCAGAACAAGATTAAAACACCATGTGATTGATCTAAAGTCTACTATAGCAATATGATGACTCTAATAGTAAAATTAATAATAACAATAATAATGTATTTGCGATAGTTCAGCTCTAAGGAATTGATTAATCAAACAGTGGTAATATTGCACAGTGCACAACAATATTACAATGACTTCCACACACAAGTACCATGAGATACACTAGTAGCGTGACCGTTACCATGGTAATGCACACGTTAACGTAGTAGTGGTTGCGCTACTAGAGTAACACAGGTGTCGCTACTAGTGTATCTCATGGTACTTACGCGCGGAAGTAACTGTAATTTTGCAGTGCGCTGTGCATACATAGTAATATTACTGGTGTTTGATTAATCAACCCCTTAGAGCTGAATTATCGCAAATACCTTCTGTATTAAGAAGGCAACATTATATTCATTGTTGCTTTTAGTAAGGGCTTTTCTGTCTCTTGTATCCCCTTAAACTCTCCTAGTGGTTCTGGGTAGCCATGAGCTGTCTTGGTAATCCATTGCCTATATTTCATAAATCATTTCATAAGTTTGACCACAGCTCTTGCTATCTCTTGGTTTTTTAATGAATATATGATGGGGTTCAGGAATGGGGTTACAACAATGTATAACAGAGACAGCATTTTGTTAATATTTAGAGACTGTCTATCTGAAGGGACACCATACAGAAGAAACAGGGTTCCATAGTACAAGGAGACCACAGCCAGATGGGAGCTGCATGTTGAGAAGGCCTTCTGTCTTCCTTTATCGGACTTTATTCTGAGGATTGCTCTGATTATGCAAACGTAAGATGCAATAATCAAGAAAAATGGGAAAAAGGTAAAAAAGAATGCAAGGGAAAAGGCCAAGAGTTTGACAATGGTTACATCGGAGCAGGCCAGCTCCAACAATGGAACCACATCACAGAAGAAATAGTCAATGGTGTTGAGGTGGCAGAAATGAATCTTGAATAAAAACTTGGTAATTGGTATTGGTGGAATAACTCCAGCTGTCCAAATAAAAATGATGAGGTTACGGCAAAGTCCTGAAGTCATGTGAGACGAGTAAGCTAAAGGTTTGCAGATGGCTAAATAGCGATCGTAGGACATTACAGTCAAAAGTAAACATTCTGTTGCCGCCAGAGACCCAAGTACATAGTTCTGAAGAATACAGCTGGCGATAGCTATATTTCCTCTTCCTGTCAATAGCACGTGTAGCATGTTAGGAACAATATTGGTAGAAATTAACACATCGGACAACGAGAGATTGCTTAGAAAGATGTACATGGGGACCTGAAGGTTCCTAACAGCTAAAACCAAACTGACAAGCAAAATATTACCAATACAAATGGATACATAAATTATAAACAGAAAAATGAGAAGAGCAATTCTGAACAAGTGAACGTATTTAAATCCAATAATGATGAACTCTGTTACTACTGTTTGGTTGAGATCATTCATTTTCTCTGAAAAGCAAATAACAAACATATGTTCATAATATTTTGGCATGTAAATTTCTGATGAAAATCTAAGCAATACCTGCAGAGAGTATGGGAAAGAGAAAAAGTTAAAAAATCTTTCATTTGACAGTGGTTGTCGAATACTCTCTTGCTCCTGCTTCTACTTATCTATCTCCTCTCTCATCCCTGGTTTATCCATTTGGCTGCCTGATCAACTGTGTATGACCCCTGGCTTGTTCCTGGCCTTGAGTTTGCATGATCCTTCCATTGTTAGTCATCTGACCTCTTGTGCCTGACCTTGGGCTCCATCCCTGGACTCTGTCTCTGTTTGGCTCGTGGGCGTTTCATTGGTTTCCTAAGCCTCATATCCAGAATTGATCCGTTCTCAGGAAACCAGGTCCAGTTTGTGTTCTTCAGGCGAATGCCCCAGCTATCGATTTGGCTTCTTCTCCGGTCACTTTTTTGGTTGCTTACCCAAACTTGCTACTGCCAGAAAAGTTTTCTTTTTTTTAATATAATAAAATTTTTGGAGAAAAGGAAAAACAAAAACACTCACATAAAATGCAATAAGATACAATATTATTATAACAAAATATTGTGCGCTCCTCACTTCTCAACCTTTACAAATATCTGCTAGATCACTAAGCAAAAAATGTTTGTTGCTGAGCAAAAGGAGTGTGTGTTACACTCTGAATACAATATCTATATGAAACAGCAGAGTAGTCCACACTAGAGAAGTATAGGAGCCAATAGCGAGTGAGGTTAGAGTGTCTAAGAGGAAGACGGCGAATGACGCCAACTGATACAAATGGGTCATGTGATTGGGGGGCGGCAGTTTATAGCGTCCGCCGGCTCTGAATGGCCAAGCCCCTGATGAGTCGGATGACGAAACTAGTAGGGCGTGGCCTGGAGAGCCGGTGAGACGCTGATACCTCTAGGGGAATAAAGTCTTTTACATGAACAATTTTTATGAAGATTCATGTGAGTGCACTCAGGGGTGTAGCAATAGGGGTTGCAGAGGTTGCAACCGCATCGGGGCCCTTGGGCCATAGGGGCCCCGAAGGGCCCTTCCTCAACTTCAGTATTAGCTCTCTATTGGCTTCTGTGCTCATAATAATCACTTCTATAGATGCTTTGAATAGTGGTAATCAGTAACAAACTGCTCCCCATCCCCTTCTTGCACCTCTGACACTGTAGTTGCCATTGACAGGTTTTGGTGCGCCGTATCAATTGTTATGTATAGAGTGCATGGGGGGCCCCAATGTAAAACTTGCATCAGGGCCCACAGCTCCTTAGCTACGCCACTGAGTGCACTACTTTTTAATGCTGATCTTAATAAACGGAATTATGCTATGTCGAGCATTGTTTGAGTCCTAGGATTTTATTGCTGGAGACGGAGGGTTCTATACATATGCTATCCTGCTGGTCTGTGAGGGGTCGGCCATTGAATCTGGTGACAGGCTTATTTGCTAAGTGGTGGAGGCACACTGGGTGACAGTGTGGTAAAGCGGGAAGCACTGGTGGAATGTAGATGCCGACTGCTGTAGCAATATTACACTATTATCGTTTTATTTCTCCATATATATATGAGCACAAGAGGAGCCCCAGAGGAGAGCAAAGGAGATAACTGGCTGGGCCAAAAGCGTGTTTTGCTGATCTTGATTGATTAGCTGATCGTTCTGGTGAGCGTATATTGTAAAATTAATTGAAGCACTGCATGAAGATTCTCTCCCAACTTTTAATGGAATTATGGACTGCCTGTATTGATGAAAGAACTTGTTATGTGTTAGGAACACTAAAGGAGAGACATTTTGGTGATAGTTGTTGAGCGCTCTGCTGTTTCATATAAATAAGATACAATAGCATACACCACCCCTTTCCCCACATTTCTTCATAACAAAAACCAAATACAAATCAAACAAAAGGATTCCCCCCCCTCCCCCTGCACACACACACACACACACACACACACACACACACACACACACACACACACACACACACACACACACACACACACACACATTCCTCTATATTGAGAATCTCATGTAGTAACAAAAAAAAAACCTACTTGAGAAAACCACCTGCCCCACAATCAGGGATGGTTGTAGTCACTCAACTTAGCCTAGTGTGAGAAAACGCGGAAGAGCCGCCGCCATGAGCCAGCGGCAGGCGGCTCTTTCCGCGCACACACACGGAGAGGCAGCCGCCTCCTCACAACATGAGGCGGCTGTCTCCATGCAGAGGGTTGTGGAGCGCGGGGAAACCGCCGCGTTGGACGCGGCGGTTGGCGCGCTTACTCCCGCTGCTGGGTCACGGAGCGGGGCTGCTGTGGCTGGGACATGTAGTCCCTCGAGGTTTAGAGTGACACGCGCGCGCGCACTCAGGCAGGACCTTTATGGCAGCCAGAGGTAGTCAGCTGACCAGGCTGGTCAGCTGACCCTGGCTTCTCTCCCCATTGGTTCAACACTGTGGGAGGTGCTGGGGAGAGAGACGAGTATATATACTGCTGGCTGTTCACTTGCTCTTTGTCTGGCGTTGCGATCACATATGTGGGAGCACCCAGATCCGTAGTCAGATCCGCAAGTGTGCCGGGACCAGCTGGAGCTGTAATCCTACACTTAGCTAGATTCTGTTGATAGCTAAAGTACTAGTTTGATTGTGATTATCTGTTATGACTTTTGCCTGCCTTGACTATCCGCCTGAACTCTGTTCTTGCACCTCGATATTTCTGATACCTGTTGCCGAACCCCGGCTCGTCCCTAGACTCTGTTTCTGTCTCCTGATCCTGTACTTCGATATTTCTGATACCCGTTGCCGAACCCTGCCTGTACTTAGACTCCGCCTTTGCCTACTGTATCTGTACTTTATCTGTCCGTGTGTTACGACCTAGCTTGTCCGACCTCGAGAACCGACCTCACGATTGGAGGCGGTTCCCCGTCCTGTTAGTGACACTTTCTCCTGAGTGTCACTCTCGGACTATCCTTCCTACTGTCAGTCTGACTCCTCCCGTCTTGGAGAGCTCAGGTCTGCGGAAGGAATCCGTGCAGTTCTCCTTGCTGCACTGAGGCCTAGGCCTCCTAGTGTTACTGTTACACCAAACACTACACTCTACTTAGGTGAGCAGAGGTTAGTTAGTATATCGGATTATCGGTGATACTGCAGATCACGTATAATCTGGTATACATCTGTATTTCCAGTGATACTGCAGATCACCGGTAATCAGATCCTCTCTGTGCTTCACCGATCGTTACAGAACGCCAGACCAAAAATGCAAATGGACGCACACACTGACCGTCTGGGCGCACTTGCCACTTCGGTGGAAAACATCAACCAAGTGCTGGGTAGCCACAAGACTATGATTGATGTCCTGTCAGGCTCTGTGCAAACCCTCCAGACGTCAGTTGATTCAGTGCGATCCTCTCCTAGTACTGACATACGTATGCCTGTACCAGATACATTTTCCGGCCACAAGTCTGACTTCCGGAATTTCAGGAGTAGAGTGTTATCATATTTCGAGTTGAGACCCCGATCCTCGGGGACTGAGACCCAACGGGTCACCTTTATTAAAACTTTACTGACTGGTGACTCCCAGTCATGGGCATACAACCTGCCTTCTATCGATACTGCTCTGACTTCGGTAGAGGAATTTTTTAAGGCTATGGCCGTGATATACGACGACCCGGACCCTGCGGCAACCTCTGAGCGGAAGCTCAAACTTTTGCGGCAAGGCAGAGGGTCGGTCGAGGATTACGCGGCAGAATTTCGTAGGTGGTCTGTCACCGCTAGGTTTGATAATTTTGCTCTGATGGATTATTTTCTGTCTGGGTTGTCGGAGGAGGTCTCTGATCTGATGTTAACCTTACCCGAGCCCAAGACAGTCGATGAGGCCATATCATCGGCCATCCGAGTCGATCGTCGACTACGCCATCAGCAGCAGACTAGGGGCAGTCACCATGTTAAGGTGTCTTCGTATGTGGTACCTTCTGCCGCATCCTCAGTAACGGAATCTCCGCCTGTGTCATCCTCTCCGGCCTTACCTCCGCCTGAACCAATGCAAATTGGTCGATCTAAACTGACCCAGGTGGAACGTAGGTGGAGAATAACAGAACAACTGTGTCTGTATTGTGCAGAAACAGGGCATAGAGTGCGAAACTGCCCTAACAAGTCAGGAAACGGGTCTGCCTAGGAGTAGTGGGGGGTGACACCCTAGGCACATCATTCTCACCCCAAAAAGAGAAGAAGTTACTTCTCCCCTGTACTATTGCATGGGATAATAAGTCTGTAGCCACTGAGGCTTTTATTGATTCTGGCTCAGCGGCCAATTTTATGAACCTTGAATTTGCTCAGGAGTTGGGCATTCCGCTCACTCCAGTAAGTCCCCCCATTCAGGTCACGGCAGTAGACGATTCCCCTCTGCAACGGGATCGTCCCCTGTCACAGACTCCGCAGGTGAAGGTCATGATAGGGGTACTGCATGGGGAACAACTACAGTTTTTCGTTTTACATATGTCCACCTCCACTATAATCCTAGGCATGCCTTGGTTACAAACCCACTCTCCACAAATTGACTGGGCTACGGGTCAGGTAACCAGATGGTCCGATCATTGTCATCAACAGTGTCTAGGGAAGGTGACATTGGGTCAGACCAAGGTTTATGTGGAGGGTGTTCCCGAGGTATATTCCGATTTTTCTGATGTTTTTTGTCCCAAGTCTGCTGATCAATTACCTCCTTATCGCCCGTTCGATTGCCCCATTGATCTCCGTGCTGGTTGTATGCCCCCTAGGGGTCACCTGTATAACTTGTCCGGTCCCGAGAAGTTGGCTATGCAGGAATACATTCGGGACAACTTGGCCAAAGGGTTTATTCGGCCCTCTCGGTCACCTGCTGGGGCCGGTTTCTTTTTCGTTAAGAAGAAAGATGGGGGTCTTCGACCTTGTATCGATTACAGAGGTCTCTATAAAATCACGGTGAAGAATCGCTATCCGTTACCATTGATAGACGACTTATTCACGCAGGTCACTACTGCTAAAATCTTTTCTAAGTTAGATCTGAGGGGGGCATACAACCTAATCCGCATTAGAAGGGGCTATGAATGGAAGACGGCCTTTAACACACCCGACGGGAATTACGAGTACTTAGTGATGCCCTTCGGGTTGTGCAATGTGCCGGCCGTCTTCCAGGAACTAATTAATGAGGTATTCGGGGAGGTATTGGGTAGATTTGTACTGGTATACCTCGACGATATACTAATTTACTCCAATAACCTCTCCGAACACAGGGTCCACGTGAAATTTGTCCTAAACAAATTAAGACAGAATAGGCTCTACGCTAAGGTGGAAAAGTGTATATTTGAAGTAACCACGGTCACGTTTCTGGGATACGTAATTTCCACCTCGGGCCTCTCAATGGATCCTGCTAAGGTCACAGCCGTGTTGGAGTGGCCACAGCCAGTGGGGTTGAAGGCCCTGCAGAGATTTTTAGGGTTCGCGAACTATTACAGGAGGTTCATTAAGGGGTATTCCACGTTAGTTGCCCCTCTTACCAGTCTTACGAAAAAAGGGGCGGATACCAACCATTGGTCTCCTGAAGCCGTGGCGGCATTTGCTCATTTGAAGAAATTATTTTGCTCAGCACCAATTTTGAGACATGTTGACACGTCCTTTCCCTTTATTGTGGAGGTTGATGCCTCAGAAGTTGGGGTGGGGGCGGTGCTGTCTCAACGGTCTGGGTTGCAGGGCAGATTACACCCGTGTGCTTATTTTTCCCGCAGGTTTTCACCTGCAGAAAAAAATTATGATATAGGCAACCGAGAACTTCTGGCCATTAAGTTGGCATTTGAGGAGTGGCGTCACTGGTTAGAGGGGGCAGAGCACACGATCAGTGTTTACACCGACCACAAGAACTTGGAATACATCGAGGGGGCTAAGAGGCTGAGTCCCCGTCAGGCCCGGTGGTCCTTATTTTTTACAAGGTTCAGGTTCATAATCACATACACTCCAGGCAGCAAAAACGTCAAAGCTGATGCCCTCTCCAGGTGTTTTGAACCAGAGACAGCACAGCCCCCTGTTCCTGAATCCATCATCCCGCAGAAACTAGTGTTAACCGCCACGGAAACTTGGGAGGATTTGACAGAGATAGTGGGTCCCTTTCAGCGGGATATTCCTGAAGGGAAACCCGAAGGGGTCTTGTTTATTCCACTGCCATTCCGGTTACAAGTTCTGCAACTCTTCCACGCCCATAAAAATGCTGGTCATCCTGGAGCTGCTAGAACGCAGGATCTGATTGCCAGGTGTGCTTGGTGGCCTTCCTTGGCAACAGATTGCAAGGAGTATGTCAGGGAGTGTGCGGTATGTGCCAAGAGTAAACCCTCTCGGCTGGCACCTGTGGGAAGGTTGCAGCCTTTGCCCACCCCGAGTGAGCCATGGACCCACTTGTCCATGGATTTTGTGGGGGAATTGCCCAGGTCTGAAGGTATGTCTGTTATTTGGGTGGTAGTCGATCGGTTTAGCAAAATGGCCCATTTTGTGCCCCTGAAGGGACTCCCCTCGGCTCAAGAACTGGCCGAATTGTTTATCATTCACGTCTTCCGGCTGCATGGCATTCCGGAAGACATTGTGTCTGATAGGGGAGTCCAGTTTGTGTCTGGATTCTGGAGGGCATTTTGCCACCAAATGGGCATTAAATTATCCTTCTCGTCAGGCTACCACCCACAGACTAATGGGCAGACAGAACGCATTAACCAATCCCTGGAGCAATTCCTGCGATGTTACGTTGCAGAGGCACAAAGTGATTGGGTGAAATTTCTGCCCTTCGCGGAATTCGCCCAAAATAATTTAAAGAATTCCTCGTCTGGGTTTTCCCCGTTCCAGATTGTAACAGGGAGGTCACCCAAATTCTCCCCTTTTCCAGTTGTCTCGTCCCCATTTCCTGCACTGGAGGATTGGCAGAGGTCACTTAGGGACAATTGGGGAATGGTTAAGGGGAATTTGCAGAGGGCGTTCCGGAGTCAGAAGGGTCAAGCAGATAAGAGACGATCCGTGGAGTGGAAGTTTCAGCCAGGGGATCTGGTCTGGGTGTCCACACGTCACTTGACCCTGAAGCAGCCATCTGCCAAACTGGGTCCCAGGTTTGTGGGCCCATTTTCCGTGACCAAAAAGATTAACAATGTTACGTATGCCATTGACCTTCCCACCAGCATGCGGGGGGTGAGGTCCTTCCACGTGTCTCTTCTGAAACCCGCAGTCCAGGTGGGTCCTACTCCTCCTCCTCCCGTGTTGGTAGATGCCCAACCCGAATATGAAGTAGAAAAAGTATTATATTCACGCCTGGTACAGAACTCGGTACAGTACCTCGTACATTGGAAAGGGTACGGCATTGAGGAGAGGCGATGGGTACCTGGGAATCGTATGCATGCGGATGACTTAGTGAGGGAGTTTCATGCCTTACATCCAGAGAAACCGGGAAGGAGCTGTCCGGAGTCCACTCCTCGGGGGGGGGGGGGGGGGGGGTACTGTGAGAAAACGCGGAAGAGCCGCCGCCATGAGCCAGCGGCAGGCGGCTCTTTCCGCGCACACACACGGAGAGGCAGCCGCCTCCTCACAACATGAGGCGGCTGTCTCCATGCAGAGGGCTGCGGAGCGCGGGGAAACCGCCGCGTTGGACGCGGCGGTTGGCGCGCTTACTCCCGCTGCTGGGTCACGGAGCGGGGCTGCTGTGGCTGGGACATGTAGTCCCTCGAGGTTTAGAGTGACGCGCGCGCGCACTCAGGCAGGACCTTTATGGCAGCCAGAGGTAGTCAGCTGACCAGGCTGGTCAGCTGACCCTGGCTTCTCTCCCCATTGGTTCAGCACTGTGGGAGGTGCTGGGGAGAGAGACGAGTATATATACTGCTGGCTGTTCACTTGCTCTTTGTCTGGCATTGCGACCACATATGTGGGAGCACCCAGATCCGTAGTCAGATCCGCAAGTGTGCCGGGACCAGCTGGAGCTGTAATCCTACACTTAGCTAGATTCTGTTGATGGCTAAAGTACTAGTTTGATTGTGATTATCTGTTATGACTTTTGCCTGCCTTGACTATCCGCCTGAACTCTGATCTTGCACCTCGATATTTCTGATACCTGTTGCCGAACCCCGGCTCGTCCCTAGACTCTGTTTCTGTCTCCTGATTCTGTACTTCGATATTTTTGATACCCGTTGCCGAACCCTGCCTGTACTTAGACTCCGCCTTTGCCTACTGTATCTGTACTTTATCTGTCCGTGTGTTACGACCTAGCTTGTCCGACCTCGAGAACCGACCTCACTATTGGAGGCGGTACCCCGTCCTGTTAGTGACACTTTCTCCTGAGTGTCACTCTCGGACTATCCTTCCTACTGTCAGTCTGACTCCTCCCGTCTTGGAGAGCTCAGGTCTGCGGAAGGAATCCGTGCAGTTCTCCTTGCTGCACTGAGGCCTAGGCCTCCTAGTGTTACTGTTACACCAAACACTACACTCTACTTAGGTGAACAGAGGTTAGTTAGTATATCGGATTATCGGTGATACTGCAGATCACGTATAATCTGGTATACATCTGTATTTCCTGTGATACTGCAGATCACCGGTAATCAGATCCTCTCTGTGCTTCACAGATCGTTACACCTAGGGACTACGATGCGTAGATGCGAACTATGCTGCATAAATTCGCACTGGCTTAGTTTCTGCTCATCCCTGCCCACAATACACCCAATTACAACTCCAAATTAGCCCCCAAAAGAGACCCCTCCCCTACATCCTCATCATAATTCAATATTTAGATGAATTTTTAAACTCATGCTATCTATCATGAACCCCCCCCCCCCCTTTAACCTGCTGATGTGGTGATTCTCTGCACCCTGCAATACATTAACTTTACCAATCCCAACTCTGAGGGTTGGAGGCTCCTGACATCTCCACTTAACTGGAATCAAGCTTTTCCCAGCTATCAATAATTGGGGGATCAACGATCTCTTGTAACTAT
The DNA here is from genome assembly GCF_040937935.1 of Hyperolius riggenbachi. Classification (NCBI taxonomy): domain Eukaryota; kingdom Metazoa; phylum Chordata; class Amphibia; order Anura; family Hyperoliidae; genus Hyperolius; species Hyperolius riggenbachi. Next base: position 14,347,153 of record NC_090646.1, on the reverse strand, counting down.
TGATAGATTTCAACATATCATACAATAACACTGTAGAAGGATCCCAATTAACACAAACACCAATAACCTTATTGTTGCATTCCAAAACTTTTTCCCAAAAAACTTGAAATTATAGGACACTCCCATACCAATTGCAATAATGTGCCCTTTGCCCCACAACCTCTCCAACATCTATCACTTACATCTGGATACTTATAGAAGTAGCATGAACTAAAACGCAAACTTTCCTTTTTTTAGGCATCACTAATAGAGATGCCAAGATGCTCCTCCCATCTATTCAAGTATCTCGGAAAACCCCCTGTATCATTCAAAATGAACATTATGTATAATAAAGATATCAGATGTACAGGAGGAGTCCCCACAGAAAGTTTTTCAAAATGTGTCAAATCCAAATTACTGCAGAAATTTCCCTTCTTCTCCACCCAAAAATGTTTCAGTTGCCTGTGTCTGCAAAAATCAAACGAAAACTGGTCAAATTCCCGCTGGATCCTAGCCAAAGATTTCAATTCTCCATTGACTAAAATATCTTTTAAACTTGTTCTACCTCCATCCCCCCACAGTCCAAAAAACCCTCGCTCCATTCCAGGTGGAAAAAAAGAGAACCCCACTAAAGGCAACATAGAAGATATCACATCAGCCCAACCATATTTCTTATTAACCAGATCCCAAATCTTAATACATTTTTAACCCAAGATGGAGTCCACTGCGGTAAATCCCTGAAAATCCCAGGCAGCCAGAAAGCATCCGCCAATTCTTTCTCCACTAAACTCCTCTCTATTTTAACCCATCCCTTCACACCTCCCCCATATGGCCAATCAAAAAGCCTCACTAATACACAAGTTCGATAAAAAATTTTAGATCAGAAAGTCCCATAAGCTAACTTTGAGACCTTGTTTTGCCTGATAAAGTGGATAAAAATGGATTTCAGGGATCCGAAAAAGGTTGCAGGCACACAGATCGGTAACATAGACATACAAAACACTAACCTAGGCAGAACATTCATCTTAATAATATCTATTCATCTTAATAATATCTATACGCCCAAACCATGAAACCACCCCCCACCACCCATCCTTCCAAATCCTTATTTATAGAACTCAACAAGGGCAGATAATTAGGAGAAAATAATCTAGACAAATCACCAGGCAGCATAATTCCCAAGTACTTAATTGCGTCATTTCTGAAAGGAAATGAGAAATTAAGCTTTATTTGATTTAGCAAGGAAGGGCTCAAAAACACTTTAAAGCAGAATGAAACCCAGCATTTCTTCTTTGCTCTAAAAAATTATTTACAGCATATATTATACTACCAGCATTTTTTTTTACTAGAACAGCATTCAAAGGGTTACACACAGGGCTTAAAAGTTCAGTGCAGAGAAATCTGAACGCATCCGAACTTTAGATAATGTTGTCTTGTGTTTACTTAATTGTATCAAGTGGGGAATGTGACACATTCTCTGACTGTGCAGAAGCTCCTGGACACAGACAGACACTCAAAGCATTTTTGCCTTCATTACATAATGAATAAAAACGTTATGAATAAAATACAAAAATACAAAGTCAGCTCTCAAAGCAAAGAACTGTACGTTTGGGAACTTGTAATTTCTAAATGAATAATAATACTTATGCACAAATGCAAATAGGATAACCGTATATCATATAAAAAGTGGGAAAACATATTGTTATTGAATATTACCGTATTTTTCGGACTATAAGACGCACTTTTTCTCCCCCAAAAGTGGGAGGGGAAAGTCAGTGCGTCTTATAGTCCGAATACTACATATTGGGACCTGCGCCTCCTTCCCCTGTCCAGCCTGTCCTAGTGTCTACGTGTCCCCGTGTATTAAATACATTCACGTAGCCGCAGGCTGTCCTGTCTTAAAAACATTTTTGTCTGTAATGTCCCCGGGTGCTAACAAGTGGAAGTCCGCACAACATACCATACATGCAGCTATCCTCAGGCTGTCCCCGCTTTCATTACCATGCTGTCCCGCTTTCATCACCGCGCTGTCCCGCTTTCATCACCGCGCTGTCCCAAGCACTTGGATGTCCGTGATGTCCCCGGCCGGTATTACCGATGCGTTCCTAATCAGGAAGTGTCCCGCTCAGCGTTGTCGATAAATGGGCCAATCAGACGAGGGACGCTGGCCCCAACTGCCAATCACGCCGCACACTGCTCCTAGCAACTCTGTTAATAGGATGAGATGGCTAGAGGGCGGGACAGCCTCTCCGTCATTGGGACCAATCACTGTAGAGTGCACAGTGAAGAGTGTGCGGCGTGATTGGCGGTTGGGGCCAGCGTCCCTGTCTGATTGGCCCATTTATCGGCAATGCTGAGCGGGACACTTCCTGATTAGGAACGCATCGGTAATACCGGCCGGGGACATCACGGACATCCAAGTGCTTGGGACAGCGCGGTGATGAAGGCGGGGACAGCGCGGTGATGAAGGTGGGGACAGCGCGGTGATGAAGGCGGGGACAGCGCGGTGATGAAGGCGGGGACAGCGCGGTGATGAAGGCAGGGACAGCCTGAGGATAGCTGCATGTATGGTATGTTGTGCGGACTTCCACTTGCTGTAAACGACTTCCACTTGCGGTAGACGGTAGTACCCGGTTTCATTACAGACAAAAATGTATATAAGGCAGGACAGCCTGAGTATAGCTGCAGCTACGTGAATGTATTTAATACACGGGGACATGCAGACACTAGGACAGGCTGGACACGGAGGACAACAGACACAGGGGGACATGCAGACACTGGAACACAGAGGACAGGGATAGCAGACACAGGGATAACAGACACTGGACATGGAGGAAACAGGACAATCGAGACAGAGGAAGGGGGACAGATGACATGGGGTCAGAGGAAGGGGGAAAGAGGATAGAGGAAGACACCAGAGGGCACAGGGAGACAATGGACACAAGGGGGACATAAAAGCAGCAGAGGGACAGAGGAGACCACAGGGAAACAAGGAAGGCACAAGGGAGACATAATAATTGTAGGGGGGAAAGTCTATAAGACGCCCCTGCAGCATGGACGCATCAGGCTTAGTATATTATTTTTTCCTTGGTTTTGGTCCTCTAAACCTAGGTGCGTCTTATGGTCCGGAGCGTCTTATAGTCCGAAAAATACGGTATGTCAGGGTTTTTTACCGCTTCAAGTGCATCGGACTTTGCCAGAAAAGTTTTCTGCCTTTAAGAAGCCAGTTTAGTAATTTTATAAATGCTTTCTGGATGTACTTTTGGGTATGTCTCATTGCTTTAGGTATGGGAGCTCTGGAATTTGCTCTTGAAACCTCTTTACTCCAGGGGACCCACAGTCCTCATAGGCCTTAAACCCATTTCAGGGTCTCCAGGCTCTGTCCTTAGAAGAGTTCTTTAAAGCCATGGGTGTATATTCTGACTTTAGTTCTTGATTTAGTAACCTCCTACCTGGGGTTCCTTATGACACCTCATGGACAGTAGGGATGGTTGGAAATGCCAATTTCCGATCCCGCTGTAAATCCGCATTCCGCCATTGCCAATTACCGATTCCACTTTCCGCTACCAATTTCCGCATTGCAATGCGGAATTTCCGCCCGGAAATCACGGAAATTCCGCCCGACTTTAACATCGGTTTTCTCAAAAACAATAAGGTCTTTTTGAAAACTTTTTTTTCGCAACTTGTTCACAAGATTCTGTTTAATAAACCCTGAAAATTTGGTGTTTCTAGGACTTATGGGGGCTTTGCTATTAACCGCTAAAATCTGCGGATTATTACTGTAATGTAAAATGCAGAAAATAGGCAAATGCAGATTTTCTGCATTTTACATTACAGTAAAAATCTGCCAACTTTAGCAGTTAATAGCAAAGCCCCCGTAAGCCAAATTTTTAGGGTTTATTAAACTGAATCTTGTGAACAAGATGCAAAAAAAGTTTTCAAAAAGATCCTACAGTTTTTGAGAAAATCTATGTTAAAGTCGGCAGAAATTTCCACGACTTCCAGCGGAAATCAGCCTACCGCACTTGCATTACCGATTTCCGCATTCCTATGCGGAAATGTAACTTCCGATCAGAATTTCAGAAATTGCATTTCTGCGGAATCCGAATGAGCTTCCCTAATGGACAGCAGAGATTCACCGATATGACAGCTTCAGGCAGATTGCAGAACCATTCCAGACGTCTTGTATCTTAATAATCACATCCACTTTTATTAGAACAACAATACAGATGTAATGCTAGGAGATACAGACAAAAAAAATACCAAGAGCATTAACTCAAATTGCTTCCTCTCCATGGGATTTATTTGGTTGACATACAGCTATAAAGAATTTGTGGATGTTTTTTATCCTAGGGCTCAGGCTCCTAGACCATGTGATGGTCCTACAGATCTCCTTTTTGGAACCATGCCACCCAGGGCCGGATTTACCATTAGGCATTGTAGGCACGTGCCTACAGGCGCCTGATAAGGGAAAGATGGATCACCCCCTACCTGAGCTCCTCCCTCACTCCTTTCCTAGGCAGAGTTCTGAGCTGAGTGTAAATGGGAGGTTACTCACCTTGGTCTCGGCATTCCACTGATGAGATCTCCCTTAGGTTGGAGACACCTCTAGCTACTAAATACTGAGGGTACATCTGGCTACCTAATAATAAGGGGAACCTTATTAAGTTCAACTGCCATGCCATGTGTTCCAAAAACAATTCTAGGTACGTCATTGCGTACTTGGCGAATAAAGCTGATTCTGATTCTGTAGCTACCTGACAGGCAAGCAAAGTAAGGGAGACGTGATCAGGCCAGCCAGCACACTTGTGGTGCGGTTCGGTGGGGCTTTTTAGGTTCATGAAGTGCAATGTTTAGGGTGCCAGGACATCTGTGCCTACAGTAGTGGGATGTGGGTGTCAAGGCACCACTAGAAAAAAGACACAGGAGACAAAAGTGGGAGCCCAATGGTGGAGTACGTCAAAGTAATTGGAAATAGTTGAAAAGTAAGATACTACTCACAAAGGTGGGTTGCAGAGGGGCAACCAACCTCAGGAAGCAGGTCGAAACAATAAACCCGACTCCACTCGGGGAGGTCACTAGGGACCTGGATGCGGTCGCTTTCCTTGGTAAAAGAAAGAAGACAGATGTCCACTGTGGTGCAGACCACGTATGTACTGTCCCCACCCCTCAGAAGGGTGACGTATGGGGTATATAATGCACAATTTTGGTGAAAAAAGTGTCCTGGTGGTTTATAAAAGCATTTAAAAACAGTTTAAAAATGACAAGATATTTAAGGTAGCTTACCTCATTGACGAAAAATCTTTGTATTAACAAAAGATTTTATTAGTAGTACAGGCAACGCGTTTCGCGGGTTTGCGCCCGCTTCCCCAGGCAAATATCAGTGCCAAACTAAGCAACAGATTTAGCAAAAGGAGCCTCTCCTCATCTGTGCCTACAGGCTCTTGTGATGCAAATCCTGGCCTGATGCATTATGAGTGTTCAGTTATGTCCTTTGGTCTCTATAATGGTCAAGCTGTCTTAGAGGACTTTGTTAACAATATTTTTTGTGACTTTATGGGTCAATGTGCAGTTGTGTTTTTGGATGACATAATTTATTTCTCCTCTGCATTCACAGAACCCATATAAAAGCTGAGTTGCAAAAAACTGCAGGGGCATAACTATAAATTATGGGCTCCACAGCAACATTCTGATGCTCTTTCCCATGTTCACCAACGTAGCCTGGACGCCCATATTGCAAGGGTTATAAAATAAGTTCGGACATCGTAACCTTCACACCCATAAAAGTGTAGCCCCAAAAACAGAAAGGAAAGGAAATGAAGCATGGCCTTTTTATCGGGGGTAGTGAAGTAGAAGTTGGGGCTCCTTCACAGCTCTGGCCACCCCTGTTGTTGCAGTGGCTGCTCCCATGTAGTTATGTTCCTGACTCCAAAAGAACCACCTATACACCAAGCTGGAAAAAAAAATATTTTTTACTCCCATGAGGTTTTGTTTTGGGGTATGTTATCGCTGACCCAGGATTGGCTGCAAACCCAGCCAAGTATTCCACATGTCCGGATTAGCTTGATTTCTGGATCTGAAATGCTTAGAATGGTATTTGGGGTTCACATTTTTATCTGAAATTCTTCTACCATGGCAAGTCTCTTAACTGACCTTGCTAACAAATGCAGAATGTTGATACCATGGATTGGCCTCCACAGGACTGCATAGCAGTAAGAGAATGAACACAGGCTATTTGTTCTGCCTTGTCCTAGTGTATCCTGATTAGTGGTGAGCAGAAATTATGCTCATACACAATTACGCATTGTAATCGTGATGCAAAGCTTAGGGGGATCGCTTAATTCATTTCGTTGTTAATTGTTCCTAATCGTAATTACGCATGAATTTACGCGTAACCTTGTGCCAACTATGGCGGTGAATAGCAAAGCTCCTGTACATGCTATAGCTACCAAAATTGCTACATAGGTTAAGAGGAATAGTGGGTACAAGTCACAAAAAGAATTGTTAAAAAAGACCTTGTAGTTTTTGAGAAAATCGATTTAAAAATGCAAAGGTAAATGGTTTATAAACTGTCATTTTTCTGAGTTTAAAAACCATTTTTCGTTCATATTTGAAGTTGATGTTTTTAAGCTTGGCATGGGGCAAGTCTTTCCCATTCCCAGTTTTGAAGGAACCCCAAGTGACTTCATCCCTGTGCATTCTTCTCAAGAACGTTCCTGTCTGCCAAATGGAACTATGATATAGGTAACCAAGGACTCCTTGGGGGTAAAATTAGTTTTTGAATATTGGAAACATTGGATAGAGGGCGCTGCTCATCCTGTGAAAGTTTATACAGATCTAGATCTTGAGAGAGGCTCAATCAACAGCAAGCCCAACATTTTAATTTCACCATTACCTATAAACCTGGAATAAAAAAATGTAAAATCCAATGCCCTTTCCCCTAGTTTTGAGGTGTCTACTATACTACAAGATGGGTGGGATAGCCTGTGATAGGTCGCTTGGATATGGTTGCTAACGTATGATTGGTTTATCTTTTTAAGCGGCCCAATTTGCTCAGCAATTTCCACGGATTTCCACGTTCCGGCCGCTACACTGATTGGGTCATTCATTCCAAGTCCACTGATTGGCTAAAAAATACCTCTTGGCGACAATGTGGAAATTCCATACTATAAATTCCGTATTCCGCATACCGAAGCGGAAATGCAATTTCCGGCCGGAAATGCGGAAATATCAATGCCGTCAAATCCGAATGAGCATCCCTAACTATTACTATTATTTCGTATGTGAGGTGTCTACTTTTCATCCTGAGTCACTTTTTGCAGCACTTACTAATTTAGAAATTATGTGATTGAAATGTTGATATTTTCCTCACTAAAAATAAATGTTCAATGTATTGTTAGTACCGAGTCTGAAAAAAACATAAAGGGGAAAAAACATACCTTTCTTTTAACCTGACTTTGAGTGAGATGTCTTATTTGAGAGAGAAATGTTCTGTCTTGAGATTCCACCATTGGCTTGAAGAACATTTGTGAAAGTTTTCTGTTCCATTTCAATGAAACAAACTACAATTGTGTTTTTAATATTTATTTAAATCAGGATTTTTTAAAAAATATTTTTGCATCATCTTACCAGACTGAAAGTGGTATTATTAGAGCGGGAATTAATGTTACATAATGACAACTGTTGTCGCTCATTACAGGCTCTGAAAATAAGTCACCCACTCTCTGTCTCTGACTGTCTGATTCCAGCAGCTCGTTATACCCTGTGGTTTATAAAACAAAGTCACCTGAGTCCCTGGAGATGCTGCTCTGGGACACAGAGATATAAATATTATATCCACTGACAATTACAGATTGTGTTATTTGAAAAACAGGGTCATTAATAAGCAATTTTATTAAGTAGCAATTGTTATTGTTGAAATTACAGGACGGAAAGTTAGGTGCAACCAGAAGAGCCAACATTGTAGTAAAACTTCAGATTATTTCTACTGATTTCAATAAAATAATTATTATATTTTAAAGAGACTCCGTAACAAAAATTGCATCCTGTTTTTTATCATCCTACAAGTTCCAAAAGCTATTCTAATGTGTTCTGGCTTACTGCAGCACTTTCTACTATCACCATCTCTGTAATAAATCAACTTATCTCTCTCTTGTCAGACTTGTCAGCCTGTGTCTGGAAGGCTGCCAAGTTCTTCAGTGTTGTGGTTTTGCTATGAACTCACCCTTCCAGGCCCCTCTCTGCACACTGCCTGTGTGTTATTTAGATTAGAGCAGCTTCTCTATTCTCTCTTATCTTTTACAAGTTGGATAAATCCTCCTCTGAGCTGGCTGGGCTTTCACATACTGAGGATTTACAAACAAGGGCAAAGCTGTTTGCAGGAAGAAAAGAGCAGCCTGAAACTTCAGTGCATGGGGGAAAGAAACACACAAATTATCTCTTGAGATTCAAAAGGAATGCTGTATACAGCCTGCTTGTGTATGGATGTATTTTTCTATGTGTGGACATACTGTACATCAACCTACTTCCTGTTTTGGTGGCCATTTTGTTTGTTTACAAACAAACTTTTAAAAACTGTTTTTAACCACTTTTAATGAGGCGAGGAGCGGCGAAATTGTGACAGAGGGTAATAGGAGATGTCCCCTAACGCACTGGTATGTTTACTTTTGAGCGATTTTAACAATACAGATTCTCTTTAAATACTAAAGTTTTAGTAAAATTAATATGCATTTAGAAATTATTATTATTATTATTATTATTAGTAGTAGTAGTAGTAGTAGTATTAGTAGTAGTATTGCTAATCGTTTTCTCAAATGGTAAGCATTTGACTCTATGCAATATTTCCTGACTGATTGAACTGCTCTGAATCCTGCATTGCTAATTTCTCTATCTTAAATGGTATGCATAATTAACTTAGGCCACTTCCTGCTACTTCTTACCTATTCAATAGAGCCTTTGCATATGCTTGACTAGCCCTGCCCCTGTGAGACAAATTGGCCAGCCAATTCTCACCTGATAGCAGTCTGCCTTTTAACTATAAACTCAGTTAGGGCCTATATTAGTAGACCTCTAAGGTCAGCAGACCGTTTTGGTCAGCAGGGCATAATCTTAAAGGGCATATCTTTAAGGGTGTATAAGATACACCAAATTAGCCCAGAATTGAACCAGAAGAGAACAGATGAGCATACACAATGGCGCCGTAAGTGGTGCCTCGGTCACATGGCTCCGTGACTTTTCAGTCAGTTTTAGTTAGTTTTAGCCTTAGTTTTAGCCTCTTACTTAAGTCTTTCAGTGTTTAGTTTAAGCTAGCATTAGTGGAGTTCTTAGTTTAGTGTAGCTACAGTGCAGAACAAGGGAAGGAGGGAACCCACCTAATCGGGTGACCACAGCTGCTCCACGCTCCAGATCAGCGGCTCCATCCTCAGGCCCGCACTGCAGGGCACCCGGACCGCAGCATCGTTACCGGTGAGCCTCCAGCTCCTCATCAGCAGGCCCCCCACCGCCTCCCGGGCTCCACGCGCTGCTTCTCCAGGCCACCCGGACCGCTGCATCTGATCCAGATCCCCATCGGAAGGCTCCCTCCTGCCTGCCGGGCTCCACGCGCTGCCTCTCCAGGCCCGCACGATCCCCAGTCCAGCGGCTCCATCTACAGGCCCGCACTGCAGAATCCGCCACCAGCCCTCATCGGCAGGCTTCTCGTGCTCCATCTCCGGGCCCGCACGCTCCCCAGACCAGCGGCTCTCCAGACCAGTGGCCCCAGCTTCAGGCCTGCACGCCCGCCCGACCAGCGGCCCCACGTGCTCCATCTCCGGGGACGCACGCTCCCCAGACCAGCGGCTCTCCAGACCAGTGGCCCCAGCTTCAGGCCTGCACGCCCGCCCGACCAGCGGCCCCACGTGCCCCATCTCCGGGCCCGCACGCTCCCCAGACAAGCGGCTCTCCATCCCAGCGGCTCCAGCTTCAGGCCCGCACGTCCGCACTCTCCCGGACACCCAGACCGTAGCCATCAGCTTTGCTCGGCAGGACCATCAGGCCGGCACAGGTTGCCCCTACAGCAGCCGAGGACTGCACCGCTCCGCTCAGGCTTCTGGCCCGCTCAACCAGCCCTCTCATCAGAGACAGGAAGCTCCGGGACACTGCGTGCTACAGACCCAGTTGAGCCCTGCGGGCACGCCGAGACCATCACTGCCTGCATCCAGCCGACCCACCATGTGGCAGCCACGTGGCTGCCCGGTCCACCCACTTATCCCAGCATCTAAGTGAGGGGATGCTCACCTGCCGCAGCACACCCTGGAAACTGTTGCCTGCTGCCACCACCGGAGCCCCCACTCCTAGGAAACTGTCGCGTGCTGCCACCACTGGAGCCCCCGCTGCCCTGCCTGCCTGACACTGGCCCCAACAAGGGTCTGCAGCCCTGCCTGACACACTCCTCTGCGCTGCTGATGCCTGCAGCTGGATCCCCCTACCCAGGACAGGATATGAGGAACGGTGAGACTATGCTATACTTACATCATTCTTCACTGCTGTTACTGTGATGCATTGCTCTCTGTGCCCGCTTGTCACCCCGCTACTAGCCTACCCAGCCCACTACTCCCTATGTGACTGCCTGCTCCTGCAAACACATGCCTGCTGACCGCAGTGACTGTCTGCTCCTGCAAACACATGCCTGCTGCCCGCTCTGCTCTTCCAGGCCCCCCCAGGCATGAGTGCAGAGAAACTGCCCCCTCGGGACGCAAATCCCATCCGCTTCCTATCCCGTACTGAACTCCTGAAATGGGAGCCCCCTGCTTGTTGCGACCGACCCTCTGATTCTTCCCTGTGGGAGACAGTCAGCGCCCACATCGTGCACCTGACTAGCAGCGACAGGGGCCCTCCAAACAAACGTCGCCACAGGGGGAGAAGGGCAGGGGCTCGGGTGAGACTGAAGAGAAGGGGACTACACACTCCTATACCGGCCATACTCCTAGCGAACGTTTGCTCTCTTCCAAACAAGGTGGACGAGCTGCTCCTACTGCTTGGCCGCAAACTCTCGCTAAGCAGGAACACCCCAGTACTCTGCTTCACGGAGACCTGGCTCAACAGAAATGTCCCAGACGAGGCCTTACAGATGCCAGGCTACTTCCTCTTTCGTGCAGATCGGGACCAAGAACTCTCTGGGAAAATGAGAGGTGGTGGCATATGCTTCTACGTAAACTCCAACTGGTGCACCAACATAACACCCCTCGGCACGTTCTGCTCACCAGATGTTGAACTCCTAGCCATCAACTGTAGGCCCAGATACTCACCCAGGGAGTTCTCCTCCTTCATTCTGGTGGGGGTCTACATCCCCCTGGATTCCAACACCAGAAATGCCCTAAGAACACTGAGCGACTATATCTCGGGGTGGGAAACCACTTTTCCTGAGGCCCTTATCGTCATCTTAGGAGACTTCAATAGCGCAAACCTGCGACAGGAGCTGCCCCACTTCCAGCAGCACATCACCTGCCCCACCAGGAATCACAACACCCTGGACAAATGCTACACAGCCCTCAGAAATGCTTACAAGGCCACCAGAGGCGCTCCCCTAGGGAACTCAGACCACTGCGTGATCCACCTTATCCCCACCTACAGGAGACAGCTTGAGACGACAAAGCCCATCACTAGAACCGTAAAAAAGTGGACTGAGGATGCAAAACTGAAGCTGCAAGCCTGCTTGGAATGCACTGACTGGTCGGTCCTAGAGGCACCCACCTTGGAGGAATGGTCAGAAAATGTCCTCTCCTACATTCGCTTTTGTGAGGACGCATGCATCCCAACCAAGACCTTCAAAGTCTTCCCAAACGAAAAGCCCTGGTTCAACAGCAACCTACGACGCCTACGGAAAATCAAGGAGGAGACGCACAGGTCGGGCACCCCAGAAGAGTTCAGAGAGGCCAGAAACTCCCTGAATAGAGAACTGAAAGCTGCAAAGAGGACCTACTCCAACAAGGTTGGCCTCAGCCTCCAATCCAGCAACCCACGGGAAGTATGGAAGGGTCTCAGGGCGGCCACGAACTTTAAGCCCCCCCCTCAACACGCAGCCCCCAGCTCCCAACTGGCAGAGGAACTCAATGAGTTCTACTGTAGATTTGATCTACAACCCAAGCAGCCCACGGCCCCAGCATCCCAGCCAGCACCAAATCCCTCGGCATCCGCGAAAAAGGATGCCCGGGGCCCCCCAGTGGCCCAGGGCCCTCCAGTGACCAGTGGCACCCCCGCTCTGACCACAGTGCAAAAGGAGGATGTGCTACAACACCTTCGCAGACTCAATCCCAGGAAAGCCTCAGGCCCGGATGGGGTGTCCTCACATTGCCTGAGAACCTGCGCAAACCAACTAGCTCCCATCCTCACCTCTCTCTTCAACAGATCCCTATCAGAGGGGGGGGTCCCCGCCTGCTTCAAAAGGTCCACAATAATACCAGTCCCTAAAAAACCAGGGAACATGGAGCTCAACAACTTCAGACCCGTAGCCCTGACCCCCGTCATCATGAAAGTATTTGAGAGGCTAGTGCTGGCCCACCTGAAGCACTCCACCGGCACCCTCCTTGAACCACACCAGTTTGCCTACAGGGAAAACCGATCAGTTGACGATGCAATCAATGTCAGCCTAGCATACATCTTGGAACACCTTGACAGACCAGGGGCCTACGCTAGGGTCCTTTTCCTGGACTTCAGCTCGGCCTTTAATACCATCTGCCCGGACATTCTGATCGACAACCTTGCGCACCTCGGGGTAGACCCCCTCCTCTGCAGGTGGGTTAAGGACTTTCTCTCCAACAGAACCCAACGGGTCAAGCTTGGCAGTCACATCTCCAGCGAGAGAACCACTAATGTCGGTGCACCGCAAGGCTGCGTGCTGTCTCCACTCCTGTTCTCCCTGTATACCAACAAATGCACCTCAACCTCTGACTCCGTCAAAGTCATTAAATTCGCAGATGATACCACGCTTATCGGCCTCATCGACCGAAACGGGGAGGACTCCTATCGAAACGAAATTGAGAGGATCTGTAATTGGTGCAAGGACAACAACCTCGTTCTCAACACGGCAAAGACCGTGGAACTGATCGTGGACTTCCGGAAACTCTCCCCTGCCCCCCTCCCTGTGCTCATCGACGGGTCCGAGGTCTCCAGAGTTCAAAGTGTACGGTTCCTCGGCACAACCCTAACAAGCGACCTCAAATGGGAGCAGAACACTACAAAAACTCAGAAGAAAGCACAGCAAAGGCTATTCTTCCTGCGCCAATTGAAGAAATTCGGCATGTCACGGGAACTGCTCACCAGCTTTTACACCTCGACCATCGAATACATCCTCTGCTGCTCCATCATCGTCTGGTACGTCGGTACATCTGCTAAGGACAAATACAAACTCCACAGAGTGATAAACGCAGCAGAAAAGATCATCGGCGCCCACCTGCCCTCGCTAGATCTCCTCTACACCATGAGAATGAAGACAAGGGCCTCCAAGATCCTACTTGACCCCTCCCACCCGGGCAGACGCTACTTCGAGACCCTTCCGCTGGGACGTCGGCTCAGATCCATCCCCACCAAAACCACTAGGCGCATGAACACCTTCTTCCCCCAAGCAGTCCAACTGTTGAACTCACTGAACTCAAGACCCCCCCCCACCACCACCGGGACATTCTATCCCCTAGGGCAACCTCCCCCCCCCCACTGCTGTTAATTCTGACCCCTCGAAGACTCTAACTGTGTTGCTCCATATATCTGCATGCATGCTTTGCTTTGCCTTGCTTATGTTTATATGTTATGTATTTTATATGTTATGTATTTTATATGTTTATATGTTTATATGTTCTTGAACTGCCACTTGCCATGTGAACCACAAGCAATTCCGGGCTCACCAATCGGTGTGCTTGGCGACAATAAAGATGATTCTGATTCTGATTCTGATTCTGATGAGAACAAACACAAAACTCTCCATGGCTGCTCATCTGCTGATCTAACACTGGTATGATCTCTTCTCTTTGGCTTCCCTGACTTCCACCATCAGCTCATGTTTATCAATCCCTGAACTACCCTCATTTCAACCATCCACATACACCTGATAAATTCACACAAACTACCCTGCACTCTTTAACTCTGACACTTCCTTTCCCTAATTTTACACACACCAATTTGCAAAATGTTTACTATCCTCTTTACAGCCATTATCCTGTCAGCCCCACTACTTAAAATACGTACATCACTCACCCCTCCCGCTGCCAGCAATAACATCTACATTGCTCCCTCTCTCCTACCATCTTCTCTTCTCTCTACTCATGAACTATTCTTATTTCTCAAATCACACATACCTTCCTCCACATCTCTTAAACAGCCCTCTGTCACATACAAATCACATCCTCACCTCTCTCATCTCTGCCTACTACTCTTACTTGCTGCTGGGGACATATCACCCAATCCAGGACCCTCTCCCAGACCACACTGCACTCTGGTAAATACCACATTCCGCACTGACCGTCCTCACTCCTCCACGCACATTAACCAATGTAACCTGATCACCATTCCTTGCCTTCCCAGCTCTCCCCCTCCCATATTTGGGGCCCTCTGGAATGCACGCTCTGTAGTCAATAAACTAGCCCACATCCATGATCTGTTCATCACTAATGCTTTCACCTTCCTGGGGCTCACTGAGACATGGCTAACCGCATCTGATACTGTGTCTCCAGCTGCCCTTTCATACGGTGGCCTCAAGTTTAGCCACATACCTAGATTGGGTGACAAACATGGGGGTGGGGTGGGAATTCTTCTTTCCGAACACTGCTCCTTTACACTGCTTGCACCTGCACCTTCTCTGGCTTTCTCTTCTTTTGAGGTTCATGCTGTCCGCATCTACTCCCCTCACCACTTCCAGGTTGCTGTCATCTACCGGCCTCCTGGACCAGCCTCCACCTTCATTGACCACTTTTCAACATGGCTTCTCCACTTTCTATCCACTGACATTCCTTCCATCATCATTGGGGACTTTCACATCCCCATAGACACTAACTGTTCCACTGCAACAAAATTCCTCTCACTCACCTCATCCTATGACCTCTCCCAGTGGTCCTCAACCTCCACCCACAAAGATGGCCACACTTTGGACCTAGTTTTTACCCGATCTGCCCAGTTTCCACATTTAATAACTCTTTATTCCCCCTTTCAGTTCACAATCTCATAACTTTTACAATCAGCCCCTCCCTGCCTCCTCCAACTACTGTAGTGCAGCCATCACGCTTATGCAGGAATTATCGCAACCTCGACCTCTGCTCCCTAGCTGACTCTCTAAAACCCCTGAGCTCCCTGTCATCCTACACTGACCCGGAGTCAGCATCCATCTACTACTCCACCACAGTCACCGCTGTCATGAACACAGCCGCCCCTCTCACCAACTTCCTCCCCCGCCGCATCAACAGACAGCCCTGGCTGACTGAACCGATCAAACAACTGAAAAGACAGTCCAGGGCAGCAGAACGGCAGTGGAGGAAAAGCACCAATGCAGATAACTTCGCCCACTATAAAAACACGCTGCTCCAGCTCAGGGACGCTCTCTCACTTGCAAAGCAGTCATACTTCTCTACTTATTTCTTCACAATCCCATAACCCTAAACAACTTTTCAACACCTGCAGCTCTCTTCTCCACCCCCCGCCTCCCCCTACAACCACAAGCTTGTCTGCAGAAGACTTTGCAGCATATTTTGTGAGCAAAATTGAAACACTACAGAACAGCTTTCTAAAGCAACCCTCTTCACCGGTCCAATCACCTCTTCCTTTTTCCTCTCTGCCCGGCAGCTCCCCTACTATCAACTATCCCTCTCCACATAACCACTCACGCACTCATACCTCCTCCCCGCTAACAATCTTCTCAGCCTTAACTGAACAGCGTCTTTCTTCACTAATCTCTAAAGCTCATCTTACTACATGCGCCTCAGACCCTATTCCCTCTCATCTTATCCCCCAGGTCTCCTCCCCCCTCATTCCTGCTTTAACAACACTGTTTAACCTTTCCATCTCAACTGGCACTTCCCCTTCTTCATTTAAACAAGCTATCATAACACCACTAATCAAAAAACCCTCTTTAGACTCTACGGCCCTTTCTAATTACCGCCCAGTCTCTCTCCTTCC
Source organism: Hyperolius riggenbachi (assembly GCF_040937935.1). NCBI lineage: Eukaryota > Metazoa > Chordata > Amphibia > Anura > Hyperoliidae > Hyperolius > Hyperolius riggenbachi. The sequence goes on along the minus strand of NC_090646.1, from coordinate 14,331,037 downwards.
CTTTGCCTCCAAACTGCTGGAACGCCACATTTACTCAGAGTTGTCTAACTTTCTCTCTGCTAATTCCCTGTTGGACCCCTTCCAGTCTGGCTTCCGCCCTCAACACTCTACGGAAACCGTTCTCACTAAGGTTGCCAATGACCTCCTAGCTGCTAAAGCCAAAGGCAGATTTTCGGTACTAATACTCCTAGATCTGTCCTCTGCCTTCGACACTGTTGATCATACCCTACTTCTCCAGACCCTCTCAACACTGGGAATCAAGGGCCTAGCACACTCCTGGCTCAACTCCTACCTGTCTGGACGTTCTTTCATGGTCTCCTATGCCAATACCAACTCCTCTCCACGCCCAATGTCTGTGGGAGTACCACATGGCCTGGGACAGATAATAAGCTCTTTTGGGTTTCAATATCACCTCTATGCTGATGACACCCAAATTTATTGTTCTGCCCCAGACCTCTCCACACTACTATCAAAAGTTCCCGAATGTCTATCCGCTGTATCTACATTTATGTCATCCCGCTTCCTTAAACTCAATATGAGCAAAACGGAGATTGTGATATTTCCACCTTTGCTCTCTGTTCCACCTCCCATTGTCACAATCAATGTAGATAACACCCCAATAGCATCAACCCCCAAAGCTCGTTGCCTAGGGGTAACTCTGGACTCTGAGCTCTCCTTTAAACCACATATTAACACTTTAACTACCTCCTGCTACTTCCATCTCAAAAACATTTCCAGAATCCGTCCCTTCCTTTCACAAGAAGCAACTAAAATGCTTGTACATGCCCTAATCATCTCCCGCCTTGACTACTGCAACACCCTACTCTGTGGTCTACCAAAAAGCAGACTGGCACCTCTCCAATCCCTACTAAACTCTGCGGCCCGTCTTATCCACCTCTCTTCTAGATCCTCTGAGGCAGCCCCTCTCTGCCAATCCCTCCATTGGCTACCAGTTGCCCAAAGGATCCAGTTTAAACTTCTCACACTTTCATACAAAGCTCTATACAAGCTATCGCCTCCATACATTTCCTCTTTAATCTCCAGATACCTCCCCGCCGGACCCTCCGTTCCTCACAGGAGACCCTTTTGTCCTCCAGCCTAGTCACCTCATCTCACTCTCGCATCCAAGACTTCTCACGGGCTGTCCCTCTCCTTTGGAACTCTCTCCCTCAGCCGGTTCGTCATGCCTCAAGTCTGGAAACCTTCAAACGTACTCTGAAAACACACCTGTTCAGACAAGCCTATAATTTGCTATAGGCAGCACTGAAGGCACACTGGCTCACCCACTAATCCTTGTGTTTCCTTCCCTTTTGTTTCCTCCCCACTACCCTCTAGATTGTAAGCCCGCAAGGGCAGGGACCTCCTCCTAGTGTTTCTCATACTGCTGTTATTTTAACATATGTACATGTACCAACCACATATCAACTATGTATGTATCTGTATTTACTCTATTCAATGTCATGACTGTACAGTGTCTTGTATTTCTTATGTATATTTGTTCCCCATTATTTGTTTGTACTATGTACAGCGCTACGGAAGATGTTGGCGCTATATAAATAAAAAATAATAATAATAATTAGTCTATTACCATGACTACATAATAATAATCACATAGTTACATAGTTATTTGAGTTGAAAAAAGACATACGTCCATCGAGTTCAACCAGAGAACTGTAACGATTGTGAAACTTTCTCCGTGATCAGCGCACAACACGTGCGCTGACACGGCGGAAATCCTCCACAAGCGTATATTTGCAGGCACCCAGCAAAAGGTGCTACGAGAGGTGCGATCGCCAGACGTGACACAAGGCATATCAGGACAGAATACGAGGTTAGCAAAGGCACAGTAAGTAATACAATGAGGAGATACGGAAAATAACAAACGCTAGCTAACCGCGAACATAGCACTCATTCGCAACAGTGCACGTGGTTATGCGCGGTCTCCACGTGATAAGCATAATAGAGACAAGCACGCCTAACTAACCATTAACAGACAAACATGAAACAGAGGACGCGAGCGCTTGCTTAACGGTTACCTCACCGAGCCTCCAGCAAGCGTAGCAGACAAGACAGACACACGAAAACAGGGACAAGCGAGAGATAGGATCCACAGCACTAGCGAAAGTGGCTAGCGCGATCCAAGGAGACAGAACAGAAGGATCCACAGCGCTAGTGAAAAGTGGCTAGCGTGATCCAAAGAGACAGAACAGAAGGATCTACAGCGCTAGTGAAAAGTGGCTAGCGTGATCCAAAGAGACAGATCAGAAGAGATAGCTGGTAGCAACCGCTGCACCAGCTATACTCCAAGAACAGAGATCAGAACCATTTCCTGTCGACCACCGCTGGGACAGGACAACAGCAACAGAACAAACAAACAGATAAACAATCCTAACTGCACTAGGGAAAACCTGCCTAGCGCAGATTCAGGAATTACTCTAAGCTGATCTTCAAACAGAGAGTAAGGCTGACACCCCACCAGGAGTGTTACATAGGACGAAATCCTTATGAACAGCCAAGCATTGTGGGAAAGACATAGTACTTATAGTACACGCCTCCAATGAATGTGGCCAGGCAATTTGCATGACAACGTATGCAAATTCCTCTGCAAGCACAAGCTGCAAAACTGACAGAAGCTCTTCTTTCCAGAGTCCTGCAGCATGCAAACCTACACAATGGTCAAAAAGCTGCCTGCCTGCACAGACAGCTGAGCAAATCATCACAAGAACAAAGTACAACTCCAGCCTGCTCCCTCACATATCCCTGTTGATCCAGAGGAAGGCGAAAAACCCTTACAAGGCATGGTCCAATTAGCCCAAAAGGGAAAAAATACCTTCCCGACTCCAGATGGCAATCAGATAAAATCCCTGGATCAACATCACTGGGCATTACTGTCACAGGAGCCCTGGTGGCTGACTGCAAATGGCCTTCCAAACGGTGCCAGCGCACGGATCGTGCGAACTCTGGTCGCAGTCAATGCGCAGGAACCGTTGGGAATTAGCCGCAGACAAACCAGAAGGGAGCCTGTGAGATACGGGTAATTACAACTCACACACGATTCAGGGTATAACTGCCACCACCTCGGTTACCATGGGCCCGAGGAGCCAGCTGACTGACTAGTCCTGCGAATAAAAACGGTTAAACACACTCTATTCTGTCTAGCCAACAACAAACAATAGTAGTAGCGTCTCTCCAGAGGTCTGGTTCAGTGGTGCGGCTGATAAGCAGGGTAGCGGACAGTGAATGACTTTGATAAAGTCGTTTATTCACGGAAATATAAATAATTAATATATACAGACAATTATTAAAATCAACAATTATTAAAACAGTAATAGCCAGTATAAAAAATAAAAGGGAGAAAATACTTAGGGTATGTGGAAATATGTCCTTTTGTGGGAAAATCATCAAGTCCTTGGTTTCAAGTTCAGCAGAATTCTTTATTCCAGGTTACAGAAGATGGCCAATCAAGATGGCCGCTAGCCATGTGTCCTTTGCTTCAGCTTAGACAAGATGGCCGCTAGCCATGTGCCCTTTGTTTCAGAGCTCAATTCAAAGTTCAGCAAGATGGCTCCTCTGGCTGGCAGCAGAATGTTCTCATATGGATGGAATGGGAGGACTCAATTGCCCGGGCAGCTGATTCACTTTTAATGGAGCTGAGTTCAGAATCAGAGGCGGGCTTCCAGAGTCAGCCCCCAGGCCAGATTATGGTAATCACATCTGGGCAGGGGCTTCAGCAACCTCATAATCTTGACATGTTCTCTAGGCCGACCTATGCGGCCGGCACACAAATAATAATTACATATTATCGATCCCCAGAACCTACCGATTAATATGATATCAGACATGGCTAGTGCAGCGGATCAGGTTCCTGAGAAGATTCATACCTGGGTTGTAGGGGCCCCGGGCCCCTCTCGACTGGTATCAAGAGATTCAGCATGACCCTCCAATGATACCGCTCTCTAACTACCCCATTTATTGTATTCTGTAAATGGGCAAAAGATTATATAGTACATTCATTTCTTCCTGGTAAGGCTGGAGCCAGGATGTCTGGTGTCCAGCTGTGACTAGCTTTCTCGGATCTCCCTCTATGAAAGGCCCTGTTGGTTCCTTTAATTAACATCTGAATGTGAGATCAGCTTAGACAAACTTTGAGTTTACACCTTTGGCTAACAGGGCACAGGCTTCATGAAAAGACTCTGCTAACTAACTCCCCTGAAGACAGCTGAGACCCCCCCAGGCTGGACTGCCTGGGTCCACCGGCATGAGATTCTGATTTGGCAGCGCAACGACAATCGAGGCAGGAAATCGATTGCGGATGCGTTTTCTGCGCACTGACGGCTCATTACCTAGTAATTGTAGCCATGGATGTCTTTCAACGCACGGAAAGCATCTAAGCCCCCTTTAAATGCAGGTATAGAGTTTGCCAAAAACTACTTCCCGTGGCAATGCATTCCATATCTTAATCACTCTTACTGTAAAAAACCCTTTCCTAAATAAATGGCTAAAACGTTTTTCCTCCATCGCAGATCATGTCCTCTAATCCTTTGAGAAGGCCTAGGGACAAAAAGCTCATCCGCCAAGCTTTTATATTGCCTTCTGACGTATTTATACATGTTAATTAGATCCCCTCTAAGGCGTCTTTTCTCTAGACTAAATAAACCCAGTTTATCTAACCTTTCTTGGTAAGTGAGACCTTCCATCCCACGTATCAATTTTGTAGCTCGTCTCTGCACCTGCTCTAAAACTGCAATATCTTTTTTGTAATGAGGTGCCCAGAACTGAATTCCATATTCCAGATGTGGCCTTACTAGAGAGGTAAACAGGGGCAATATTATGCTAGCATCTCGAGTTTTTATTTCCCTTTTAATGCATCCCAAAATTGTGTTAGCTTTAGCTGCAGCGGCTTGGCATTGAGTACGATTATTTAACTTGTTGTCAATGAGTACTCCTAAGTCCTTCTCCAAGTTTGATGTCCCCAACTGTATCCCATTTATTTTGTATGGTGCTAGACCATTAGTACGTCCAAAATGCATGACTTTACATTTGTCAACATTGAATTTCATCTGCCATTTATGTGCCCATATAGCCATCCTATCCAGATCCTGTTGCAATATGACACTATCTTCCTGAGAGTTGATGATTCTGCACAATTTTGTATCATCTGCAAATATAGCAACATTGCTCACTACTGCATCTACTAGGTCATTAATAAATAAATTGAAGAGCACTGGACCCAGAACAGACCCCTGTAATAATAACAACAACAACAATATAACAACAACACATTTTTTTTCTCTAGCTCAGTCTGAAAGCCACAGTGAGCAGCACTTTTATAACCAGCATAGTTGATGAGCCGACATCAGTATAGAGGTCTTGGGAGGACAATCTGGATGTCAACAGCAAATAAAAATGAAAACCAGTTATTATCACCTACCAAAAACACAGCTGCAAACCCTCACCTCAAGCCTAACACTTACCTGACTTTACCAAGAGTCTAAATTGTACCTACCCTCACCTGCACCATAACACTAAGCTAACACTAGGCGAATTATAACCTAACCTTCACCTGAAACTATACACCAGTATAACTGTCATCTGAAGAGAACATCAGCATGCCCTCATCAGACATCTAAAATTAACTTATGCTCACCAAAGGGCTAACAGTAGCCTGTTTCCTGAAACCTAACACTAACTTAAAGAGATACCGTAACCAAGAATTGAACTTCATCTCAACCAGTAGCTGATATCCTCTTTCCCATGAGAAATCCTTTCCTTTTCACAAACGGATCATCAGGGGGCGCTGTATGGCTGATATTGTGGTGAACCCCACTCCCCCTTCCCCCCCAGACAGGAACATTTGAGGATCATAGTCCTGGCAGTTTCCTGTCTGTGAACCTCGTGCATTGGGCGAAATAACTGTTTACAGCTTTTTTCAACTGCCATAAAAACAAGTAGCATCTACTTCCAGTGACATCACCTGCCAGCAGTGTAAATGTCACCATGTCATAAATATCAGAATGTAAATCAGGGACAGGAAAGATTTTACAATGGACAAACACTGACTAAATCATTTATACACAATTATTGTAAAAATGAAGCACTTTTTTATTACATTATTCTCACTAGAGTTCCTCTTTTCCCAGCATTTCTTCTTTGCTCTAAAAGATTATTTACAGCATTACAGTATGCAGTGTTTTGACAACTTGACAAAGAGCTAGATTGCTCGAAACAGCGGTCGTGTCGTTGTATCCTCTGCTTTATCTGATGTGATCAATAAAAGAAGCTATATCTACATCGGTGGGGCCTGCACGACTTCATTATTTACAGCATGTAATATACTACCACAATTTTTTTTTAATTTTTTTTAGCAGAACAGCATTCAAACATTTAAACACAGGACTTACTTTTTCAATAGAAAGCTCCTGCAGTGAGATCCAAATCCGAATAGGTGATAATATTAATGTGTGTTTACTTAAATGTAGCAAGAGAGAAATGTAAACATTTCCTGGCAGTGAAGAAGCTCCTTCTTATGGGTCCAGACCACATATACCGTATTTTTCAGACTATAAGATGCACTGACGTTTTCCCCCCACTTTTGGGGGAGGACAAGTGCGTCTTATAGTCCGAATGTACGGACCAGAGCCTATGTTTGTCCTCCGTCCCCGTGTCTGACACCATCATCCCTGTATGCAGTTTCTCACCCATGTGTGCAGAGTCCCGTGTCCGATGTCCCCCTGTGTGAATTGTCCCGTTTCCCTGTGCTTGCATCTGATGTCCCCCTGTGTCCGGTGTCCCTGCATCTGATGTCCCCTTGTGTCCGGTGTCCCTGCATCTGATGTCCCCGTGTGTCCCGTGTCCCTTCATCTGATGTCCCCATCCTGAGTTTGGTGTTCCCCTTTGTCCTGCATATCTTGTTTTCCCCCGACTCCTCAGGCTACAGCAAGCAGCTCCAATGATGGAAGTAGCCATTGACCAATCAGGCGGGGGGCGCTGCCCCAGACCGCCAATTGCAGTGCTCACTTCTCCTGCTTCCCTCTTTTTACAGGGCCCGGTAGTCTCGCGGGCGGGATCATTCGGGCCAATCACAGCCCGATGTGGGCGGAGCTTCACCCGTCGCCTGTACTCGGCTGTGTCAGCACGGTTTCCACCACGCGGATTTAGCGTGCATCCCGACGCTAATATAGCACTGCCACGCTGTGTTTCTGGGCTGCACGTGGAGGGTAAAGACAGATGATCGTTCCTGCAGAAGTAACATTCCAGTCAGTCTCTGCATAATGGCATAATGACAGACAAAGCCATTGCTGTTAAAAGTCATATGAAGCAGTGAGCTCTGTAATTGGCAGTCTGGGGCAGCCTGGGGCAGTCTTTAGCAACCCCCCCCCCCCCCCCACCTGATTGGTCGAGGGCTACTTTCTTATCAGCCTGAGGAATCGGGGGAAAAGCTATGGTATGCAGGACACAGGCAGGGCCGGATTTAGGCCAAGGCCACCTAGGCCATGGCCTAGGGCACCACAGGAGCAAGGGCACCAAAGGAGCAGGCTAAACTGGTGCAGCATTTGCAAGCTTGCAAATGCTGTAATGCAGGGAGATCAGGCAAACGCTTAATCGCGGTACTCTGCTGCTAGCCGCCTGTGCAACAGCCACCCTGCTCTCTGTGCATGTTCGCATTGTGGCTTGGGCAGCATTGAAGAGGGAAAGAAAGAGGAAGCTTCTACACTGGAGATGAGCTGATGGCTGCTGTGGTGTGCAGGCGAGCTGGCTACCTATACTGAAGGGGGGGGGGGGTGAGCGATTAAGGGAGTCATCTAGCTACCTATACTGGCGGGGAAGGGGGTGGAGGGGACATCCGACTACCTATACTGGAGGGAAGGGGGGAGGGGTCATCTCCCTACCCATACTGAAGGGGGGTGGCTGGTGACAGTGGCCTTGGGTGGTAGAAAGTACAAATCCGGCCCTGGACACAGGGGGACACTAAATGCAGGGATGGGGGGACAGAACACAGCATGTGATGCAGGGGGACACTATACACATTGATGGGACACAGGGAGACACTGCACACATGGGTGGGACACAGGGGGACACCACACACATAGATGGAACACGGGGACACCGTACACAGGGACTGGGAAACCACACACAGGGATAGGGCATTGGGGGACACTGCACACAGGGATGGGACACCACACACAGGGACGGGCACACGGACAGGGACACCAGAGGACACAGGGACAAAGGATGTTGCAGGGGGACAGAGGATGACATGGGGGACAACCGAGGACAAGGGGGCAGAGGAGGATCCAGGAGGCACAAGGGAAACATAATTGGGGGGGAGGTCCCTAAGACATCCCTGCACTATGGACGCACCACATTTAGTATATTTTTTTGCCTCGGTTTTGTCCTCTAAACCTAGGTGTGTCTTATAGTCCAGAGCGTCTTAAGGCTCATACACATGGGGTATGGCCGTCGACGCAACCACGTGGCACTCGCGTGTTGCGGCGACAGGTCGCCCATGTGTATGACGCGTGCGCCCCGAACCGTCGCCTGTCGGAGCTGTCGCCAGGCGATTGACATGTTCAATCGCCGGCTTCAGCTGTCGCCACAACTTCGCCGGAACTGTCGCTAGTCCCGTGTGAGTATGTGGGCTAGCGACAGGAGACTTACGCGAGTGAATGGAGCATCCGGCCGGGGGATGCTCCATTCACAAACAGCTTCCGGCGTGTCTCTGCCTTTCTGGCAAGACGTGTGGACAGCTGTCGCCGGCAGGGACCTGTCGCTCCCTGTTCGCGTGCGCGCATGCAACAAGGGACAATTATTCCCCATGTGTATTTAGCTTTATAGTCCAAAAAATATGGTAGCTCAGAAAAACTGGGTACATTACAATATAAATACTGTAGCTATGAATAAAATGCAATGGCAGCTTTCAGAGCAAATAAACTGTACTTTGGAAACTTGTAATTTCTATATGAATAATAACGCACCAAAGCAAATATGATAACTGTAAGATAAGACCTTATAATAGTAATATACCCTCATGGCATACATATTTAAAAAGCCAAGTTTCTAAGGTAACAATATATGTTGTTTCTTTCATATTCTGTCACTTTGTTTTCATTTTACAAGTCTTTTATTTTGGTACAGGCTATGCAAATATGTAATTGCCTTTGATTCAGTTTGTGACTAAAAAGAATACACAAGACACGGGCCTCAACCCTCTAAACTCTATTCTACTACTTATCACAGTTAAAATGTTACCACATATGTCTCTTGTAGTTTTGCTAAAACTTTCCCAAATTTGATCATCATTTAGGAAATGACTTTTTTTTAATGTTGGATTGAGTTTGTCTGGTATTATTTTTTATATGATATGTGTCCAAGCTTTAAGACACACCAAAATGTATTCTGCACCTCGTCTCGGGTTAAAATTATACCATGTGGATGAACTGAGTGCACTCAAGATGGCAGCCTCACCTTTTACCTGGCCCACACCTTGTCTCGGCTCTGGGAAGCATTAATCACATATAGGCACAGAAGGAACAAAAATACTTCGATATTCTGCACCATGAAATCTCTGGCTACAACTGGAACCTTCTGGGAAACGTGGAAGTTTATGGATGGCTAAATTACAAACTGGATTGTACTCACCATGAAAGTCCTGTGTAGCTGACCTTGGTTTTGGAGTCCTGCATGGGAAGCTGAAAAGCCACACAAACAAACAAAAGCCTTCTCTACTCCTACAAGGGCACACAATGGAATAGGATTCCTCCACTAGGATACTCATGAGGTTCACAGTGATGCTCAAATACCCCTTTTTAAAATTCGAGTTTGGTCGAATTCGAATAGTAAATTATTCGAGGTCAGTCGAATATTCGAGTCGAATAATTTTTACTATTCGATTCGACCTCGGACTTCGAGCTCACTATTCGAGTCGGTATTCGAGCTAACTATTCGAGCTGACTATTCGAATTGGCCCTAAATAGCTTCCAACACTTGTTTTGAGGGTGAATGATGCAAGAAACCTCTTTTTTTCCAAGTAACAACAGCAAGTGATTATGTGGGGATGTTCCTTTAAAAAAAAATGTGGAAAGAGAAGTTGTGTCCTTAATTTTGTTCAGTAGTGTTACTGTATATACTTGTTCTTCTTCTTCTTCTTCTTCTTCTTCTTCTTCTTCTTCTTCTTCTTCTTCTTCTTCTTCTTCTTCTTCTTCTTCTTCTTCTTCTTCTTCTTCTTCTTCTTCTTCTTCTTCTTCTTCTTCTTCTTCTTCTTCTTCTTCTTCTTCTTCTTCTTCTTCTTCTTCTTCTTCTTCTTCTTCTTCTTCTTCTTCTTCTTCTTCTTCTTCTTCTTCTTCTTCTTCTTCTTCTTCTTCTTCTTCTTCTTCTTCTTCTTCTTCTTCTTCTTCTTCTTCTTCTTCTTCTTCTTCTTCTTCTTCTTCTTCTTCTTCTTCTTCTTCTTCTTCTTCTTCTTCTTCTTCTTCTTCTTCATCTTCTTCATCATCTTCTTCATCTTCTTCATCTTCTTCTTCTTCTTCTTCATCTTCTTCTTCATCTTCTTCTTCATCTTCTTCTTCTTCTTCATCTTCTTCTTCTTCCTCTTCTTCATCTTCTTCTTCTTTTTCATCTTCTTCTTCATCATCTTCTTCATCTTCTTCTTCATCTTCTTCTTCTTCTTCATCTTCATCTTCTCCTTCCTTTTCAATATCGTCTTCTTCTTCTTCACGTATTTCTCTTTTCAATTTTTTTTTTTAAGAAATGCAGCTATTTTTGAGCGTAACAAATAGCTGGTGGGCGCACGCATGTTGGAAGCGCCATTGTATGTGCTCCCTGGCTGTGGAAACACAAAGACAGCAGGAGGTAAATTCAGCAGCAGGAGGAGGAGGATGAGTGTGTGGCAGCAGGCAGTCAATGAGGCAGGCAGCTCGCCGTGACATAATAGCCCTGGTACCTAGCGGTGATACCAGGGCTGTAAATAAACACAACAGGAGGTCCCAGACAGCGGTCGTGCAGCCCACATTGTGTCCAATACACAACTGGGACAACACAGTTTTCAACCCGGGCACCTCAGAAAAATTAAACCTTTTTTTTTTTTTTAATGGTTTGTTTGGTTTTGGTTTTGCAACCAATATAGCTATTGTTTGACGTAATAGCTGGTGGCAGAGTGGCAGCAGAAGGTAATTCTGTGTACCCTGGCAGTGGGAAACACAGACAGACAGCAGCAGCAGGAGGAGGAATGGAGGAGTAGGCGAGCAGCTATTGTTTGACGTAATAGCTGGTGGCAGAGTGGCAGCAGAAGGTAAATCATCTGTGTACCCTGGCAGTGGGAAACACAGACAGACAGCAGCAGCAGGAGGAGGAATGGAGGAGTAGGCGAGCAGCTATTGTTTGACGTAATAGCTGGTGGCAGAGTGGCAGCAGAAGGTAAATCATCTGTGTACCCTGGCAGTGGGAAACACAGACAGACAGCAGCAGCAGCAGCAGGAGGAGGTATGGAGGAGCAGTGTGAGTGTGGCAGCAGGTAGGCAGCGTGACATAATATCCCTGGTACCTAGCGGTGATACCAGGGCTGTAAATAAACACAACAGGAGGTCCCAGACAGCGGTCGTGCAGCCCACATTGTGTCCAATACACAACTGGGACAACACAGTTTTCAACCCGGGCACCTCAGAAAAATTAAACCTTTTTTTTTTTTTTATGGTTTTTTGGTTTTTGGTTTTGCAACCAATATAGCTATTGTTTGACGTAATAGCTGGTGGCAGAGTGGCAGCAGAAGTTAATTCTGTGTACCCTGGCAGTGGGAAACACAGACAGACAGCAGCAGCAGGAGGAGGAATGGAGGAGTAGGCGAGCAGCTATTGTTTGACGTAATAGCTGGTGGCAGAGTGGCAGCAGAAGGTAAATCATCTGTGTACCCTGGCAGTGGGAAACACAGACAGACAGCAGCAGCAGGAGGAGGAATGGAGGAGTAGGCGAGCAGCTATTGTTTGACGTAATAGCTGGTGGCAGAGTGGCAGCAGAAGGTAAATCATCTGTGTACCCTGGCAGTGGGAAACACAGACAGACAGACAGCAGCAGCAGCAGCAGGAGGAGGTATGGAGGAGCAGTGTGAGTGTGGCAGCAGGTAGGCAGCGTGACATAATAGCCCTGGTACCTAGCGGTGATACCAGGGCTGTAAATAAACACAACAGGAGGTCCCAGACAGCGGTCGTGCAGCCCACATTGTGTCCAATACACAACTGGGACAACACAGTTTTCAACCCGGGCACCTCAGAAAAATTAAACCTTTTTTTTTTTATGGTTTTTTGGTTTTTGGTTTTGCAACCAATATAGCTATTGTTTGACGTAATAGCTGGTGGCAGAGTGGCAGCAGAAGGTAATTCTGTGTACCCTGGCAGTGGGAAACACAGACAGACAGCAGCAGCAGGAGGAGGAATGGAGGAGTAGGCGAGCAGCTATTGTTTGACGTAATAGCTGGTGGCAGAGTGGCAGCAGAAGGTAAATCATCTGTGTACCCTGGCAGTGGGAAACACAGACAGACAGCAGCAGCAGCAGCAGGAGGAGGTATGGAGGAGCAGTGTGAGTGTGGCAGCAGGTAGGCAGCGTGACATAATAGCCCTGGTACCTAGCGGTGATACCAGGGCTGTAAATAAACACAACAGGAGGTCCCAGACAGCGGTCGTGCAGCCCACATTGTGTCCAATACACAACTGGGACAACACAGTTTTCAACCCGGGCACCTCAGAAAAATTAAACCTTTTTTTTTTTTTTTTATGGTTTTTTGTTTTTTGCTTTTGCAACCAATATAGCTATTGTTTGACGTAATAGCTGGTGGCAGAGTGGCAGCAGAAGAAGGTAATTCTGTGTACCCTGGCAGTGGGAAACACAGACAGACAGCAGAAGGGCAGTACACAGCAGCCCACTGTAGGTGTAAAATGTGTGGCTGCAGGCGACGTAATAGTCAAAGTGAACCAGGCTGGCTTAGTGAGCAGGAGCCAGGAGGTGGTAAAGGGTGGTAAGGCACATTAACGATGGTTCCGGCAGCCAGTTCATGTCCCCCTCTCGCCGACAACAGGGGCCAGGAACTCGCCTTCCACCCACGCCTGGTTCATCTTGAGAAACGTCAGTCTGTCCACAGACTTGTGAGACAGACGTGAGCGTTTCTCGGTGACCACGCCACCAGCTGCACTGAAGCAGCGCTCGGACAGCACGCTGGAAGGGGGGCAGGACAGCACTTCCAGGGCGTACTGCGCCAGCTCGCTCCAGATCTCCATGCGCTTGACCCAATACTCCATGGGATCAACAGGGGCATCGCTGTCAAGCCCGCTGTACGACCCCATGTAGTCAGCCACCATGCGGGTCAGGCGCTGGCTGTGACCGGAGGAGGATGCTGCTGCATGCATCTCCTCTCTAGTCACTGCTGCCGGAGCCTCTACAGTCCTGTAGAGCTCGTGGCTGAGAGACAGCAGGTCTGTGGGGCGCTTGCTGCTGCTGGATGCAGGCACCTGCTGCTGCCTCTGTGCTGGCTGCTGGACAGTGGGGGTGGAAGGCTGGGGGAAGGCTTCCTCCAAGCGCTCAACAAGGGCCTGCTGCAAGCTCCTTATTTGTTGCGCTGGGTCTCCTCCTGCAGGCGGCAGGAACTGGCTCAACTTCCCCTTGAGGCGTGGGTCCAACATCATGCTGATCCAGATGTCCTCCCTCTGCTTCATCTGGATCACCCTGGGGTCCCTGCGCAGGCACGTCAGCATGTGCGCTGCCATTGGGAAGAGGCGGGCCACGTCTGCTGGCACATCGACGTCAGTGCTGTCCTCATCCTCCTCCTCTGCCGCCTCATCCTCTCTCCACCCCCGCACCAACTCAGCTGCGCTGTGCTGATCCCCCTCATCAGCAGCCAGGTCAGGGACCTCCACCAAGTCCTCCTCCTCCTCCCCCTCAGAGGTGGACTGCGCAGCTGGTTGCCGCTCCTGCTGGTCCAAGGCTGCCGCTCCCTGTTCCAGCAAAGCATCGAGGGCCCTGTTCAGCAGAGAAACCAGGGGCACCCACTCGCAGACCATAGCATGGTCCCTGCTCACCATGTTTGTGGCCTGCAGGAAGGGAGCCAGCACTAAGCACACCTGCTGCATGTGCCTCCAGTCATCATCGGGGACGATGGACGGGAAGTTGCTGGTCTTGTCCCTTCTCTGAGCTGCAGAAACAGTGGCCAGGGCAAGGTACTGTTTGACAGCGCGCCTCTGTTCAACCAGACGCTCCAACATCGCCAGGGTGGAGTTCCAGCGAGTCGGAACGTCAAGGATCAGCCGATGGCGTGGCAGATCCAGCTCCTTTTGCACGTCTTCCAGGCTCGCACAGGCTGCAGCCGAGCGCCGGAAGTGACGCACAACATTCCTTGCCGTTTCCAGCAGTTCGCCCATCCCCTGGTAGGTGCGCAGGAACTTCTGCACCACCAGGTTCAGCACGTGGGCAAGACAGGGGATGTGGGTCAGGTTTCCCCTGTCTATTGCGGCAACCAGATTGGCCCCATTGTCGGCCACCACCTCTCCGACTCTGAGGCCTCTGGGGGTCAGCCAAATCCTCTCCTGCTCCTGGAGTTTGGCCAACACATGGGTTGCCGTCAGCTTGGTCTTCCCAAGGCTGACCAAGTGCAGCAGCGCTTGGCAGTGGCGGGCCTTCACGCTGCTGCTGAGGCGGGGGGTTTGGCCAGGTGTGCCGGAGGATGGCAGAGGATCGGAGGAACCTGCTGCAGTTCCCCTGAGCCTGCGGGGTGGCACCACCCACTGTGTTGCTGCTGCTGCTGTGCCCGCTGCTGCTCTCCCATCCTCACCCCCTTCCACCAAGCTGACCCAGTGGACAGTGAAGGACAGGTAGCGGCCTGTCCCGAAGCGGCTGCTCCAGGAGTCCATGGTGACGTGGACCCTTTCACCAACCGCGTGCTCCAGCCCTCGCTCCACATTGGCCATCACAAAGCGGTGCAGTGCAGGAATGGCCTTGCGGGCAAAGAAGTGTCTGCTGGGGAGCTGCCAGTCTGGGGCTGCGCAAGCAAGCAGCGCACGAATGTCGCTCCCCTCCTGCACGAGCGTGTACGGCAGGAGTTGGGAGCACATGGCCCGTGCCAGCAAGCCGTTCAGCTGCCGCACGCGACGGCTGCTGGGAGGCAGAGCCCTAACCACCCCCTGGAAGGACTCGCTCAAAAGGCTCTGGCGTGGCCTTTTGCTGACACGGGAATCAGCAGACACAGCAGAGGAGGCCACTGAGGACTGGCTGCCAGAACAGGCCTCAGTGTCGGCGGCAGGAGTTGCAGAGGGGGGAGGAGCAGTGCGTTTCCGCACTCCTGCTGGTGCTGCTGGAGGAGCAGGAGGGCGGGTGGCTGCTGTTGCTGCTGCTGCTGCTGAAGGCTGTGCAGTGATGGGTGTGGTGCCACTGCCAGCAGCAGATGCCTTCAGCCTCTGGAACTCCTCATGCTGGTGGAAATGTTTAGCCGCAAGGTGGTTGATGAGCGAGCTGGTGCTGAACTTTAAGGGGTCTGCACCTCTGCTCAACTTCCGCTGACAGTGGTTGCAAGTGGCGTACTTGCTGTACACAGTGGGCATGGTGAAAAACCGCCAGATTGGTGACAGAAACTTCCCCCTACGGCATGGAAGCGCTGCTGCCTGTCTCCCTGTGGTGGTTGGGGGGGGGGCTTGGGTGCGGCTGGGGGTGGTACTGGCTGATGCTGCTGCTGCTGCTGCTGAGCCTGAGACACCAGCAGGCTGTGGGACGCTGCCAATGCTTGCAATGATGCGCCTCCTTGCAAGGCCCACAAGCGCATCCTCCTCCTCCTCCTCAGAGCTGCTGAGGACGACATCCCCTGGAGGTGGTGGCACCCAGTCTCTGTCTGTCACCGGGTCATCATCATCCTCCCCCTCCTGAAACATGTCCTGCTGGGATGAGGACCCCCCAAACTCCTCTCCTGATGCATGGATGGGCTGCTTGACTGTCGCCACAGTCTTGCTGTCCAATCCCTCATCCCCCAAAGTGCCCATCAGCATCTCCTCCTCAAGATCGCCAACAACAGCAGACAATTTACTCATGATGCCTGGGGTCAAAAGACTGCTGAATGACAGGTCGGCGAGTGACGGTGAACTGGCCTCCTCCCCAGACCCTGCTGGGCGGCTGCTGCGAACAGGGGTGGTGGTGGTGGTGAGGGTGGAGGCCTCGGATGCAGAGCTGATGGCGGGCTGCTCATCCTCCGTCATGAGTTGCACCACAGTGTCTGCATCCTTTTCCTCAATGGGACGTTTCCGACCCGGCTGGAGGAAAATGGGAGCAGGTGCTACACGCTGCTGCTGCTGTGTCTCTGCAGCGTGAGTTGCAGATGCTCCTGCTGGGCGGCGCCCAAGGCGTCCACGGCCAGTGGCTATGGGAGGAATGTTAGCCACTGACGCTGCTGCTGCTGCTGCGGAACTGTGCATGGTGGCGCGCCCGCGGCCGCGGCTTGCCACAATGCTGCTCCCTCTCCTCCTGATTCCCTTGCTGCCCTTCCCCTTGCCCAAACCGCGCTGGCTGCCACTTCCAGACATCTTAAATGTTTTGGGCGTATAGACAAAAGTTTTGTAAAAGGGCGGGTGAAAAGTGGGGTACTTTAATGGAGTGGGTTGGTTGGTGAGGTGACTGAGTGAGTGTCCCCTAGTACAGTAAGTAAGTAGTAACAGTCAGGAAGTACAACTAGCAGTTACAATAATCAGTAGTAATCACAAGTAAATTTAGTGTGTGTACACTCAGACAGTGAGTGCACGCACGCAGGAGCTAGTAGCCTATGAACACAGTGACTGAGTGTCCTAGACTCCTAGTACAGTAAGAGTAAGTAGTAACAGTAAGTAGAACTAACTAATTACAATAATCAATCAGCGATCAGAAGGAAATGGAGTGTGGGTGTGTGTACACTCAGACAGTGAGTGCACGCACGCAGGAGCTAGTAGCCTATGAACACAGTGACTGAGTGTCCTAGACTCCTAGTACAGTAAGAGTAAGTAGTAACAGTAAGTAGAACTAACTAATTACAATAATCAATCAGCGATCAGAAGGAAATGGAGTGTGGGTGTGTGTACACTCAGACAGTGAGTGCACGCACGCAGGAGCTAGTAGCCTATGAACACAGTGACTGAGTGTCCTAGACTCCTAGTACAGTAAGAGTAAGTAGTAACAGTAAGTAGAACTAACTAATTACAATAATCAATCAGCGATCAGAAGGAAATGGAGTGTGGGTGTGTGTACACTCAGACAGTGAGTGCACGCACGCAGGAGCTAGTAGCCTATGAACACAGTGACTGAGTGTCCTAGACTCCTAGTACAGTAAGAGTAAGTAGTAACAGTAAGTAGAACTAACTAATTACGATAATCAATCAGCGATCAGAAGGAAATGGAGTGTGGGTGTGTGTACACTCAGACAGTGAGTGCACGCACGCAGGAGCTAGTAGCCTATGAACACAGTGACTGAGTGTCCTAGACTCCTAGTACAGTAAGAGTAAGTAGTAACAGTAAGTAGAACTAACTAATTACAATAATCAATCAGCGATCAGAAGGAAATGGAGTGTGGGTGTGTGTACACTCAGACAGTGAGTGCACGCACGCAGGAGCTAGTAGCCTATGAACACAGTGACTGAGTGTCCTAGACTCCTAGTACAGTAAGAGTAAGTAGTAACAGTAAGTACAACTAACTAATTACGATAATCAATCAGCGATCAGAAGGAAATGGAGTGTGGGTGTGTGTACACTCAGACAGTGAGTGCACGCACGCAGGAGCTAGTAGCCTATGGACAGTGACTGAGTGTCCTAGACTCCTAGTACAGTAAGAGTAAGTAGTAACAGTAAGTAGAACTAACTAATTACAATAATCAATCAGCGATCAGAAGGAAATGGAGTGTGGGTGTGTGTACACTCAGACAGTGAGTGCACGCACGCAGGAGCTAGTAGCCTATGAACACAGTGACTGAGTGTCCTAGACTCCTAGTACAGTAAGAGTAAGTAGTAACAGTAAGTACAACTAACTAATTACAATAATCAATCAGCGATCAGAAGGAAATGGAGTGTGGGTGTGTGTACACTCAGACAGTGAGTGCACGCACGCAGGAGCTAGTAGCCTATGGACAGTGACTGAGTGTCCTAGACTCCTAGTACAGTAAGAGTAAGTAGTAACAGTAAGTAGAACTAACTAATTACGATAATCAATCAGCGATCAGAAGGAAATAGAGTGTGTGTTGTGTGTGTACACTCAGACAGTGAGTGCAGTGCGCACACGCAGGAGCTAGTAGCCTATATGAACAGTGACAGTGAGTGTCCCTACGGGTACAGTAAGAGTAAGTAGTAAGTAAGTACAACTAACTAACAATAATCTATCAGTAATCAGAAGGAAATAGAGTGTGTGTACACACAGACAGTGAGTGAGTGCACACACGCAGGAGCTAGCTAGTAGCCTATAAACAGTGACAGTCAGTGAGTGTCCTACTCCTAGTACAGTATAACTACAATACTATTAGTAAAGGACAGCAGAAATACTGGTATAGATGAGAGAAATAAACAGAGGACAGCTGCCCACAGAGGCAAGGCCCCCCTGAGGCCTAAACCTGTAAGCTTGCAGCAGCTGCCTGTCTCTAATGTAACACACAAGCTACTAACTAAAATACAATGTCTATCTAACTAACAACAATATAGGTGTATATGGCAGGTGTAGGTGAGCAAAAACGCTAGGTAAATGATCACAATAGAGCACTTGCTAAGCCAAAGCACAAAGGAGCAACTCTCTCTCTGTACAAGTCTCAGGCAAGCATGGAGAAACGGAACATGGCGGCCGCTATTTATAGGGTAGGGGCTGGCCAGGGTCCCCCTCTGTGATTGGCTGCCGTCAGAGGGCCTGGGAGCCCTCTGATTGGCTCTAAGGACATCAATCTGGGCTATGACGCTATTCGAGCTCGGTACCGAGCTCGAATAGCGCCGAGTTGCTCGAATAGCTCGAATAGTGAATGGGCTATTCGAGTGTACTCGGATAGCCCATTCGAATAGCTCCAGCTATTCGGAGCTCGAATACCGAGCTCGAATAGCTGAAAAAGAGCTCGAATATTCGAGCTACTCGAATATTCGAGCTCTGCTGAGCACCACTGGCTTTAAACAAACCAACACATCAAAAAGCATGTCTATGCAACACAGCAAGCAGATCTCCAACCTTCCCAAGTCCTCTTCCCAAGGTAAAGGAATTCATCCTCCTTCCTCAAACAGCAGTAACATATTTCAGCTGGCAATTCGTTTTTGCAGACTGTACAAATACTTTAAATGTGTTCAGAGGCTGGAATTATATAGACTCCATTGCCTTTCTAAGTGAACCTTAGTAGGCCCCATGTTTCTGCACTTCAATGGAATTTTCACACCTCTCCTAGCAGATTCACAAGGCCAGCATTTGCTTTTGTCTACCCCCCACTGATAAACAACAACAATCAAGGAAGAGCTTACTTAACCCATTCCTTCCCAAAGAGCAATGTTGATATATAAAGCCAGCTTCTTACTGTCTCTTAGACCATCGAGAGCTGCATCTCACATTGGGGAAAAACAAGCTAATTTGCTGGAATCTCTAGGGATTTTAAATAAAAACTCACAGAGGTAAAAAAGGTGGCCAGGTCCATAAAAAGTGTCACACTCAGACTCAGTGCAACTTCAGGGACCCAGGCCCATTCAAGGAAAACAACTTTCCAGCGATCTCCAGTGACGTTTACTGGACATCAGAAGCTGAAACTAGCAGAGGTTACCATGTCCCTAGTCAGAGATGCAGTAACACCCCAGCAGTGAACCCAGTCGCCATTGCTAAGCCCCATGCAGTCACGGCATTGCTCTGCAATGCCCGCTCTATAAACAATAAGACAGCCATTGTTGCGGACCTTATTCAGACATGCGATTTTTCATGCATCACTGAAACCTGGATTGATGCCAATGCGGGCCCCACATTGGAAGCAACCATCCCATACAATTACTCAGTCCTGAGTGAGGGAAGATGAGACCACAGAGGAGGGGGTGTAGCAATTTGTGGCAAAACAACTCTGCAGCTCAGGGCCCTGAATGTTGGCTCAACAAAGTCCTTTGAATGTATAGGTCCCCAGATCTCAGCTGGTAAAGGCTTCAAAATTTGAGTGGTTTATCATCCCCCCGGAGATGCTGACCCATTCCTACAGCAATTCTCAGAACTTCTGGCCATGCTGACTCTGTCGTATCCGAGATGGATCATCCTTGGTGACTTAAACGTCTGGGCTGATAACACTCAATCACAAGATGCAAATGAACTAATAAATCTCATGGCTGGACTAGGCTTCACACAAGTTGTAAAATCTGCTACCCACAGAGGAGGGCATACGCTAGACTTACTGTTCCACTTGGAATGGACATTAGTAACATAACAGTAACCCCAGTGGTGTGGTCAGACCACCACATAATACAGTTTACTATTGAACATCACCCTTTCAAGCAGCTCCCTAAAGAAACAATCAAAATCCATCCCCTGAATAAATTAACACCGGAGAGGATAACTGCCAACCTGGATTTTACAAATCTGCTCCACAGTCAAATGGACCCCAACACTCTAGTAACCCAGTACAACAACACAATATATGAAACACTTGACAGTATTGCCCCATGGCGCACCAAATCAGCAACCAAAAAGCAGAAAGCTAATTGGTTTGACAAAACCATCATGGATCTAAAAAAGAAAGGGCGCAGACTAGAAAGACAGTGGCATAAATCAGGGTCTGAGGAGCACAAATCTAGCCTAGTTCAACACCTCAGACAATACCAACAAGCAATAACCAAGAAAAAATCAGACTTTATCTTGCACAAAATATCTACAGCCAACAACAGAGCTGCTCAACTCTTCCACACAGTGGAATCACTCTGCAATCCTTCCTGCCTAAAATCCCCAACCACATTCTCCAGGGAAAGGTGTGAAGAATTATCTGCCTTCTTTACAAACAAGGTGTGAGCATTACACCAACAACATTAATTGACCACTGGACTTTGCATATGCCTATTACCGTACCACCATGGCAAGTCTTTGACACTCTGAGTGAAGAAGATTTTGTAATTCTCATTCAAAGTCTCCGCCCCACTACCTGCGACCTGGATCCTGGCCCAACTGGATCCTTAATGCAGTGCCCAGAGCTGATCATGCCAGAACTTCACAAAATCACTCAGTGCTCCTTGCAAAGTGGACTTTTCCCAGAAGAACTAAAGAAAGCAATCATAAAACCCCTCCTGAAGAAACCATCACTAGATCCTGATTCTATAACCAACTACAGACCTGTGGTGAACTTACCGTTCCTATCAAAAGTTATCGAGAAAGCAGTCGACCAGCTAGAAGCCAGGCTTACAGATAACAACATCTTTGATACTTTTCAGTCAGGATTCAGGAAAAGGCACAGCACTGAAACGGCATTAGTCAGAGTAATGAATGATCTACTTACTGCAAGGGACAAGGGTGATTGCTCAATTCTGATTCTTCTTGACTTGTCTGCAGCATTTGATACTGTGGATCATGAAATACTAATCCAGCGACTGAAGAATTACTGTGGCCTAAGGGGTATTGTTCTTAGCTGGTTTCAGACCTTCCTATCTGGCAGGACACAGCAAGTATGTCTGGGCACACACTACTCTAATCCAGTGCCACTTGCCTATGGAGTTCCACAGGGTTCTGTACTATCCCATTACTCTTTGCAGTCTACATGCTCCCACTGGGCAAAATAATCCAGAACTATGGCCTAGGATACCATTGTTATGCAGATGACACTCAACTGTATCTGTCCTTTAAGCCTGGCACCCAAGACCCATCAGCATCCATAAATGCGTGTCTAGTGGATTTACAAAATTGGATGACCAGCTGGCTGAGGCTGAACTCTGACAAAACAGAGCTGTTGGTGGTAGGTGGTCCACACATGATGGATAAAGTTTAAAACGCTCACCACCTCAAACTAGCAATTGGGGGAGATACTGCACAGTATAAAGAATCTGTGCAAAACCTTGGGGTGATCCTGGATGGAAATCTAAAACTCAGACAGCAGGTATCAGCTGTCGTCAAGTCTTCCTTCTTCCATCTAAGAAATATAGCGAAAATCAAACACCTTATCCCAGCTGAAGACCTACCTACCCTGGTTCATGCATTTGTATCCTCCCGCCTAGACTACTGCAACGCCCTGTTCATTGGATCTACAGATAAGGTTCTGCGCCCCTTACAGCTAGTACAGAATGCTGCAGCCAGACTCCTAGCCAATGCCCCCCGCAGCTCACACATCACCCCAGTACTGCAAACTATTCACTGGTTGCCAGTAAAATGGAGAATCAATTTTAAGATCTGCCTGCTGACATTCAAGGCTCTACACCACATGGGATCCAAATACATAGCGGATCTATTGGAACTTTATGCCCCTCCACACACCCTCCGCTCTGCCAACAAGATGAAGCTGGTTATTCCCAGGATACACTTAACATTTGGTGCTCGGGCCTTTTCCTACGCAGCCCCTACTCTATGGAACTCACTTCCACAATCAGTACGAGAGGCTCCTTCTCTGTACAGCTTTAAAAAAGGCTAAAAACTCACCTCTTTTCCCTAGCCTTTGAGACTGCATAGTACAGGGTCACAGCGCTTTGAGTCCCCAGGGAGAAAAGCGCTATATAAATATTATTGTTATTGTTAAATAATCGTACTCAATGCCAAGCCGCTGCAGCGAAAGCTAATAAAATTTTGGGATGCATTGAAGGGGAAATAAAAACTCGAGATGCTAGCATAATATTGCCCCTGTTTAACTCTCTAGTAAGGCCACATCTGGAATATGGAATTCAGTTCTGGGCACCACATTACAAAAAAAATATTGCAGTTTTAGAGCAGGTGCAGAGATGAGCAACAAAATTGATACGTGGAATGGAAGGTCTCAATTACCAAGAAAGGTTAGATAAACTGGGTTTATTTAGTCTAGAGAAAAGACGCCTTAGAAGAAAACGAATTAACATTTATAAATGCTTACCTTGAAAGACATCCATGGCTACAATTACTAGGTAATGCCCTGTGGTGTTGATCCAGGGATTTTATCTGATTGCCATCTGGAGTCGGGAAGGAATTTCTCCCTTTTGGGGCTAATTGGACCATGCCTTGTAAGGGTTTTTTCGCCTTCCTCTGGATCAACAGGGATATGTGAGGGAGCAGGCTGGTGTTGTACTTTATTTTCTAGTTGAACTTGATGGACTATTTTTCTGAGTTTTCATTTATTTTATTCACGATTGGGGAAAAAAATGGAACATATTTGTGTGGCACATTGGTCAGAAAAAAATACTTACAATTCTTGATTTGAAAAAGATATTTAACAAATAGTAAGGTGTGTGGCCACCTTTAGAAGCAGAGGAACAGCAGGACAGCAGCATATTGTTTATTGTTTAAAAGGCAATACATATGTTAGACTCCATATTCCTCTCAGTTCAGTAGTACCAGTGCTGGGCCGAAATTACGCATTAGCGTAATTACGCATCGTAATTCACTACAAATGCACCGTAAGCGTTACGTGTAAGGTTACGGTATTACGCGTAATTAATTACGCGTAGACCGTAGGGTTACGTTTTACGCGTAACAAATTACGCGTAAGACAGTAAACTCCCATTGAAATTACACAGTCTGCCGTAATCGCGTAATATTACGCTCCCGTATAATATAAAAAAGCCGCCGACTTTAAGGGTTAATAGCAAAGCCCCCTTAAGTGCTAAGAGCCTCAAATTTGGAGAATATATTAAGGAGATCAGAAGGAATAAGAGGAAAAAACATTTTTTCAAAAAGACCTTATAGTTTTTGAGAAAATCGATGTTAAAGTTTCAAAGGAAAAATATATACATTTAAAAACCCGCCGACTTTAACGGCTAATAGCAAAGCCTGCTTAAAATTTAGGAACACCAAATTCACAGGGTATATTAAGGGGATCAGTGGGAATAAGAGGAAAAAATTTTTTTTCAAAAAGACCTTATAGTTTTTGAGAAAATCGATTTTTAAGTTTCAAGGGCGAAAATGTCTTTTAAATGCGGAAAATGTCAGTTTTTTTTGCACAGGTGACAATAGTGTTTTATTTTCATAGATTCCCCCAAGTGGGAAGAGTTTTACTTACTTCGTTCTGAGTGTGGGAAATATAAAAAAAAACGACGTGGGGTCCCCCCTCCCAGACCTCTTTAACCCCTTGTCCCCCATGCAGACTGGGATAGCCAGAATGCGGAGCACCGGCCGCGTGGGGCTCCGCACCCTGACTATACCAGCCCGCATGGTCCATGGATTGGGGGGTCTCGGAAGGGGAGGGGCAGCCAAGCTTTCCCCTCCCCCTCCGAGCCCTTGTCCAATCTAAGGACAAGGGGCTCTTCTCCACCTCCGATGGGCTGTGGAGGTGGAGGCCGCGATTTCCTGGGGAGGGGTTCATGGTGGCATCTGGGAGTCCCCTTTAAAAAGGGGTCCCCCAGATGCCCACCCCCCTCCCAGGAGAAATGAGTATAGAGGTACTTGTAGTACCCCTTACCCATTTCCTTTAAGAGTTAAAAGTAAATAAACACACAAACACATAGAAAAAGTATTTTAATTGAACAGAAAACATAACCACGAAAAAAGTCCTTTAATATTCTTAATTAACCATTAATACTCACCTGTCCCTTTAAAAGCCAGTTCCCACGCAATATCCTCGGAAATATACTAATCAGTTACAATGTAACAAAGTTATTACAATGTAACAACTTTGTTACATTGTAACTACGCCGCACCCGACGTCACTCACCGCCGCCGCCGCCACCGCGTCTGTGCTGCAGGACCCGACAGAGCTCTGAGCTATAGCTCAGAGCTCTCTAAGCATCTTTGTATTTGGGCTCCAAGGAGCCCCATTGGTCCTTAGCAGACCAATGGAGTTCCTTCTGATTTGAAGGAACCCCATTTGTCTGCTAAGGACCAATGGGGCTCCTTGGAGCCCAAATACAAAGATGCTTTCGAGAGCTCTGAGCTAATATAGCTCAGAGCTCTGTCGGGTGAAGGGACGCTAAGTCCCCGCCGGCTCTGCTGCCCTCCCCGCCTCTCCCACATGTCACCTATATACATGCTGGCACCCATGGGTGCCAGCATGTATATGAGTGACAGGTGTGGGCGGAGTGGACGGCGGGAGCCGGCGGGGACTAGCGTGTATGCGGCGGCCGGCGGGTGAGCGGCGAGTGACGTCGGGTGCGGCGTAGTTACAATGTAACAAAGTTGTTACATTGTAATAACTTTGTTACATTGTAACTGATTAGTATATTTCCGAGGATATTGCGTGGGAACTGGCTTTTAAAGGGACAGGTAAGTATTAATGGTTAATTAAGAATATTAAAGGACTTTTTTCGTGGTTATGTTTTTTGTTCAATTAAAATACTTTTTCTATGTGTTTGTGTGTTTATTTACTTTTAACTCTTAAAGGAAATGGGTAAGGGGTACTACAAGTACCTCTATACTCATTTCTCCTGGGAGGGGGGTGGGCATCTGGGGGACCCCTTTTTAAAGGGGACTCCCAGATGCCACCATGAACCTCTCCCCAGGAAATCGCGGCCTCCACCTCCACCGCCCATCGGAGGTGGAGAAGAGCCCCTTGTCCTTGGATTGGACAAGGGCTCGGAGGGGGAGGGGAAAGCTTGGCTGCCCCTCCCCTTCCGAGACCCCCCAATCCATGGACCATGCAGGCTGGTATAGTCAGGGTGCGGAGCCCCACGCGGCCGGTGCTCCGCATTCTGGCTATCCCAGTCTGCATGGGGGACAAGGGGTTAAAGAGGTCTGGGAGGGGGGACCCCACGTCGTTTTTTTTTTTTATATTTCCCACACTCAGAACGAAGTAAGTAAAATTACTATTGTTACCTGTGCAAAAAAAACTGACATTTTCCGCATTTAAAAGACATTTTCGCCCTTGAAACTTAAAAATCGATTTTCTCAAAAACTATAAGGTCTTTTTGAAAAAAGTTTTTTTCCTCTTATTCCCACTGATCCCCTTAATATACCCTGTGAATTTGGTGTTCCTAAATTTTAAGCAGGCTTTGCTATTAACCGTTAAATTCGGCGGGTTTTTAAATGTATATATTTTTCCTTTGAAACTTTAACATCGATTTTCTCAAAAACTATAAGGTCTTTTTGAAAAAAAAAAATTTCCTCTTATTCCTTCTGATCTCCTTAATATATTCTCCAAATTTGAGGCTCTTAGCACTTAAGGGGGCTTTGCTATTAACCCTTAAAGTCGGCGGCTACCTAACATTGATCCATGCGTCAACTTTTCCGCTTGGCAGCATGACCTTACGCATTAATTGCTAGTAGGATTTTACGCGTAAACCTATAACGTAATAATCTGAATTACGGTATACTTACGCGTAATTGCGTAAGTGCTATGCGTAATTATAGACATGTACCGTAATTGACTGTCTATGCCGTAAGCGTAATTTCGTAATGCGTAATAGCGTAAAATTACGCGTAATGATCCGTAAGCGTAGCTTTCTCCATTACGACCAGCACTGAGTAGTACTTTAATTACAAGACACTCTGTTAATAAGTTAATAAGTTTTACTGAAGTGTAGCTTTAAAGTGGACCTGAACTCTTGCACACGGCAGAAGGAAAACCAGAGAGAAATGCACCCTGTGTGTATTTACAGAGCCTAGCCTAATTTCCCCTCATATGTGACCTCTCAGCTGTGTCAGCTCAGGAGTCCCAGCAGCCTCGGCAGAGAAGCTAATTTGTAAACACAAGATGTTAAAGTGAACCTCCAGACTAAAAATCTACTCAGCAGCACTGAAAAGGTTTGGTGTTTCTTTAACAGTTTCACAGCATCAGAACTTTGTTTTTCTTACCAAAGCATCATTTTTGGCTGCACAGAAGCTAAGCTCCGCCCCATCAAAGAAAACTGGCTGGGCATTTTCCCCTTGATACTGTGCAAAGCATGATGGGATTTCTAATGTTGTTGTTCTCGATGCCTAGCAACTGGGAGGGGTGATCAGCACACAGGACAGTTGGAACTGTGTCTCATGCTCCCTGTCACCTGCTTTGAACCAAAAAGATGGCTGCCCCATGAAATCACAAAAATGTGCCTGTTCTTTTAAAACAGAGTGGGTAAGAGATTATACGGGTATTACCTATCTATTTTAATTAGCATAACTATTGTAACTTAATGACAGTATGTTTGTTTAGGCTGAAGTTCCTCTTTAACAATATGCCTGCTTCTGTGAATGCAGGAAGTAGACACACTGCAGATTTATTGCAGGATTTGTATCAGCTGTAACAAAGACATGTTTTTCTGTAAAAGTTAGTATGATGTTGCTTATCTTTTAGAGCAGAAAGGAACTTCTGAGTTCAAGTCTGCTTTACAATGACATTATAACAGTCTTTTTATGTGTTTATTTTTTATAATGTATGTATTTGTTGTTTAATGTTTTAGAGCAAAAATGCAATTTTGAGTTTCGTACCACTTTAACGCCTTAACAGGTGACAATAATTACACTTCTGTACATAGTTAGCAATGTTTATTATTGCTGTGATGCCATTATACTGATGGCAGGTGAAATGTTCTGCATTGTCACTGTTAAGTTGAGGATTGAAAAGACGAGAAGACCAGCTTGCCAAAGTCAGTGTATATTTATTGAAGGATAGAGATATATAGAGATCACATAGCATCAAACAAGCTTCTGCCAAGTGGTAAAACATGAAGCAAGCCAAGTATTCTATACATTTTCCCGATGAGATAGACATGCATATGTGCAGTGCCAAAACATATTAAAATCCAAGCTGTTTTTCTTGTTTTGTTTTGCTCCCTTAAAAAGTTAATTTTCATGCATGCAAGTGACAGTGTTTTGTTTTGTCGTACTTTGTTCGCAATATAGCAAAGTACAGCCATAAAAGTTTTCCTGGCAAAATTCGACTTCTGAGGGCAGGGTAGAGATAAAAAAGGTCAGTATTTTCATGCATTTTAACCCTGGGACACGTTATCTTAATAGGCTGCCACTAAGCAGAGACAATAAAACATTCAGCCTATTTTGGATATGTTTAAATAGAAAATAAAACCATTGGACATCTAAAAAAAAAAGTCATCTTTAGTAATAGAAGGACAAATCCCATTGTTTATCTCATCAGATCAGATTATTATCACCTCAGGTTCACTTTAAAGGACACCCGAGGTGAAAATAAAATAATAAACAATTGTATCTATCCTCCTTCTCCTAAAAATGACTTTTTAAGATATCACACTTTTATTTTATATTTAAATCTACTTTTTTAAGTTTTTAGTGTTTTTGCTTAGTCACACATTCATTGAAGAATGCCAGAGCTAAAATCTATGAACTATTGACCCTTTTTATCCCTTTCCTGCTCTCAGAAGCCATTTTCTGCTAGAAAAGTGTTTTATAGTTGTAATTTCTTATCAGTGAGGGTCACACTGTAGTCACTTCCTGTCTGAGACAGGACTGAGTAAGCCACTTACATACCTGATATTTAACTCTTTCAGGCAGAGGAAGAAAAAAAGGAACACAGCCTAGCTAGGCACTGTACATACTCATGTCTATCTCATCACGTCACATGTCACCTCGGGTATTCTTTAAACACAAGATTATAGCTGTAAAACTGCAATATATCTCTTAGACAACGATTCTTGGATTACACTTAGACATTAGTGCTTATCAATTGTGACGGATTACAGGTAACTAGGAAAGAGATATGACAAGAAATTTAGTATGTTTATGTATTAAAAGGATACACCAATAAATGAAAAACAACACAATGATAGGATACATAATAGGATATACAATCATGCTTGTAAAAACAATTAAGCCCGTCTCTGACAAGAAAAATATAAACCCTGCATAAGGGCCAGTTCACACTCAGGCGCTCTCTGGCAGCGTTTCAGTGCTTTGCGATCAGCAAAGTGCCGCAACACATGCCGTCCTATGGGATTGCTCTCACTGCAGTGCTTGTGGCATGATTGCAATTTGCAAACATGCTGCATGTAGCATTTTCCGAGCAATCGCACTCCTTCACTACAATGAGAACCGCAAGTGTAGCAAAATCACAAGGGGATGGCGATCAGGTGTTGCGATTTCTAGTGTGGATGGGCCCTAAAGGTTGTAAGGTAGCTGGATGGTTTCTTGAATAGTGGAAAACAAGTAAATTATAAATCTAAAGTCCATTTTAACTCCATTTTGTAAGGTCTTTGATTCTCATCTTTAGACCACAAATCTCCACACATCATTGCTGGTTTCCCCATAGAGATGGGGTAGGGGGGGGGGGGGGGGGGGCAACCAGAGACTTTCCCACAAGATGACACAAGTTGGGCTGGACTTTCCCATCTTATTCCATCACCAAACCCTTATCTGCTAAGCTGGTCACACATGGAAACCTGCTGGGACAATGTATGGGCAACTTTCCCACTTCTATGGGTGAAACTCGAAAAATTAGAATATCTTGCATAAGTCCATTTATTTCAGTAATTCAGCTTAAAATGTGAAAGTAATATGTGGACTAGACTCATTACATGCAAAGCGAGATGTTTCAGGCCTTTATTTGTTATAATGTTGATGATTATGGCTCACCGTTTATGAGAATTCCAAAAAACATCAAATTTTCACCTGAAAACTAAACCTAACTGTCACATGAAACCTAAAACTAAACTCACCCTTACCTGAAGCCTACCTGAACACTAACCTAGCTCTCACCCGAAGCCCAACACTAACCTAGCTCTCACCTGAAGCCCAACACTAACCTAGCTCTCACCTGAAGCCTACCTGAACACTAACCTAGCTCTCACCCGAAGCCCAACACTAACCTAGCTCTCACCTGAAGCCCAACACTAACCTAGCTCTCACCTGAAGCCCAACACTAACCTAGCTCTGACCTGAAGCCCAACACTAACCTAGCTCTGACCTGAAGCCTACCTGAACACTAACATAGCTCTCACCTGAAGCCCAACGCTAACCTAGCTCTCACCTGAAGCCTAACACTAACCTAGCACTCACCTGAAGCCCAACACTAACCTAGCTCTGACCTGAAGCCCAACACTAACCTAGCTCTGACCTGAAGCCTACCTGAACACTAACATAGCTCTCACCTGAAGCCCAACGCTAACCTAGCTCTCACCTGAAGCCTAACACTAACCTAGCACTCACCTGAAGCCTAACACCAACCTAGCACTCACCTGAAGCCTAACACTAACCTAGCTCTCACCTGAAGCCTAACACCAACCTAGCACTCACCTGAAGCCTAACACCAACCTAGCACTCACCTGAAGCCTAACACTAACCTAGCACTCACCTGAAGCCTAACACCAACCTAGCACTCACCTGAAGCCTAACACCAACCTAGCACTCACCTGAAGCCTAACACCAACCTAGCTCTCACCTGAAGCCCAACACTAACCTAGCTCTCACCTGAAGCCCAACACTAACCTAGCTCTCACCTGAAGCCCAACACTAACCTAGCTCTGACCTGAAGCCTACCTGAACACTAACCTTGCGCTGACCTGAAACCTAACACTAATATATAGCTCAAGTCAATCCAACTGTTGGATTGACTTGAGCTCATCTTATCAGTCCTTGGTCACCTCTTATCAGTGATAACGCCTTGTCATCTTGACAACAGTTGTCCAACTTCTTCGAGCTGTTTCATAATTGTGCATTTAAAAGACTTTTGTTGAGCATGTGGATGAGCCTTAACACTGCCCTCAGCATCACCCGACCCCCTCCCCTTATGGTTATCTTTACTGTTATCTAAAACCTAACACTAACCTTATCCACACCCAAATCCTACCACCAGCCTAACCCTTCCCTAACCAATACCATATCCTAAGAGTTACATTAGCCTATGCCTATCCTGAATCCCAGCACCTAACCCTTACAGTAAACACCAACTACATCCAAATGTGTTAATATATTTATTTCTGTTTTAGGGGGAGAGTTAGAATCCCTGTGGGCCCTTTCACACTGAGATGTTACCATTGCGGTGCACACCCTTTTTTACCTCAGGGCAACACTAAGGCAATGGAAGCCTATGGGACATTTCACACTGGATGCAATGTGGTGCAATGCCCTGGAAGTCGGCGGACGATACGCGCTGCGACCTGCGGCGGACTTGAAGTCGTGAAAGTCCATGGCGATGCAGATTTTTAAATGTTTTTTAGTGCATCTGTGCATTTCCATATTTCCGAAACAGGAAGTAACCACAAGAGAGCACCACTTCCTGTTTGGCAGTCAGCCTTTGGGGATTGCTGCGTAATAATGCGGTAAGCCCCGGAGGCTGTTTTGGCGGTGTGGTGGAAAGTGGTGGAAAGTGATTCTGGCATCAAACCACATCCAAATCGCTGGTTGGCAGTGTGAAAGGGGCCTGTCAGATTGTTATTTCTATCTGTGTCACAGTTAGGAATAGCTCCTCCCACTTCCTGTGTTTGATGTCATCCACAGGTAGAACAGGAAGCAAGTTATATCTTAGATAGCTGCATAACCAACAGTAAAAACATGACAGGCTGTAACCTATCTTTAGTATAATAAATATAAAGTCTTGCTGATTACACCCCTGTTGTGCAGATTTAAGCTGTCTGTGCTTCCTGGTACCCATACCCATAAGACTAACAGGAGGTGAGATTCCCCTCACTGTGGATGTCGACTACAATAAGAAACCCAGCAGTGATATCAGCCCCTCCTTGCTCTGCTACACCCCATTAAAGATGCTCTGGGTTTGGTAAGGGTTTACCATTCACATTAATGACAAAAATTAAATTCCTGAATAATAATTAGTTACTTAATGTGGTCTGAAAGTCAGCATTTCTGCTTTGCTCTAAAAGATTCCTTGCAGCTTTAAAGCTACTATCCCAGAAAAAAAATGTAGTAGAACATCACTGAAATGGTTAAGCAAAGCACTTCGTCCTGCTATTCAGCTATTCAGCTTCAAATCCGCATCCAGACTGGAGAGAACAGTATCTTTGGTTTCATTCCAATGTTGTTCATTGGGAGGAATAAGAAAGTGTGGGACTCCCCTTTCAATGTAAACCGACAGTTGAATGCAGTGTGACAGAAAGTAGACTAACACTCCACCACAGCCTGGACGTGTGCTCCGTAATACAGCTTGGAAGAAAACACATCAATGCTTATGGCAAAGAGACAAAAGCATGTGCACCATCCGTCCTGTATCATTGCTGATTTATTGTGACTATAGTAAAACCATGGTTATCCACAGAGAGAATGAACATACATAACATACCTTTATGTTGTGCTGCAGGTTGCCAGTGGGGAGGTAGTAGGTGAGGGACTGATGGTGGACTGATCATCAGGAGAGATAGTGCATGTGCTGTTGTGTCTTTTACACTCTAATGTTGTTACCTTATGTGTAAACACAGTGTAACAACTGAAAATGAGCTCTCTGAGAAGCTGTCTCTGCTTCAGGCACACACACGCACACAGTTCAGAACAGCTCATTAGAAGATTTTAATATACAATAAAAAGCAGTTGCAATAAGATTCAATGGCAGCTTTCAGGGCAAGATAAATTACACTTTGGAAACTTGTGATTTGTAGACAGACAGTATGACTTGTGCACAAAAGCAAATGAGATAACTGTATGAGTAATAAAAAGTAGGAAAACACATTTTTTTTTAATGTTATGTCGGAGTTTCAGACCACTTTAAAGGTTATCATTAAGCTGAGCTGAAGCAATCCAAATATTCGGTATAATCCTCTTGTTTGACGATCATATTGTAGTATGATACTCCGTTCCATTTGCCTTTAATCTCTGTTTCAAATCCGAATATGGTGTTGACTTTGGCCCGGTACGGTACATCGAGCACCCCCCTCTTCACTGAGGCCACCATCCGGACGGCTTTACCCGGTCCTATCTCAACTGGGGAGCTGGATGACAAGGAGACCTGGGATAAACATGAAAACAGGTTAGAAAGATCATAAATACAGATGAACGCGCTAAAGAGTCAACATTTCATACCAAATATGCAATGATGTCACGTTGATGCTCTCATTTAACAACAAAATTAAATGTTGTTAAAAAAAATACAATAAAGTGAAATAGACATCAGGGGCTTGATTCACAAAGCGGTGCTAACAGTTAGCACGCTGGTGAAAAGCCCTTTATCGGGCCTGATTTACAAAGCGGTGCTAACAGTTAGCACGCTGGTGAAAAGCCCTTTATCACGCCTAAACTCAGTTTAGGCATGATAAGTTTAGGTGTGATAAGTTTAGGTGTGATAAGTTTAGGCATGATAAGTTTAGGTGTGAAAAGTTTAGGCATGATAAGTTTAAGCACCAACTGCGTTAGCACCGCAGTGCACAGCTGATCAAAAGTTTTGCGCTAGCAAAGTCTGGTGCACTTCGCATAGAGTTTAATGGTGCTGCTTTGCGTGCGGGACTTTGCACGCTATCTACACTTATCTAAACTTAGCATGCCTAAACTTATCACACCTAAACTTATCACACCTAAACTTATCACGCCTAAACTGGCTTTTCACCAGCGTGGTGCAATGGTTATCATGCCTAGGGCTCGATTCACAAAGCGGTGCTAACCCAGTTAGAGACTTTAGGCGTGATAACCATTGCACCACGCTGGTGAAAAGCCAGTTTAGGTGTGATAAGTTTAGGTGTGATAAGTTTAGGTGTGATAAGTTTAGGCATGCTAAGTTTAGATAAGTGTAGATAGCGTGCAAAGTCCCGCACGCAAAGCAGCACCATTAAACTCTATGCAAAGTGCACCAGACTTTGCCAGCGCAAAACTTTTGATCAGCTGTGCACTGCGGTGCTAACGCAGTTGGCGCTTAAACTTATCATGCCTAAACTTATCACACCTAAACTTATCATGCCTAAACTTATCACACCTAAACTTATTACACCTAAACTTATCATGCCTAAACTGAGTTTAGGCATGATAAAGGGCTTTTCACCAGGGTGCTAACTGTTAGCACCGCTTTGTAAATCAGGCCCCTAAAGGGCTCGATTCACAAAGCGGTGCTAACCCAGTTAGCATGCCTAAAAGACTTTAGGCATGATAACCATTGCACCATGCTGGTGAAAAGCCAGTTTAGGCATGATAAGTTTAGGTGTGATAAGTTTAGGTGTGATAAGTTTAGGCATGCTAAGTTTAGATAAGTTTAGATCGCTTGCAAAGTCCCGCACGCAAAGCAGCGCCATTAAACTTTATACAAAGTGCACCAGTCTTTGCTAGCGTAAAACTTTTGATCAGCTGTGCACTGCGGTGCTAACGCAGTTGGCGCTTAAACTTAGCATGTCTAAACTTATCACACCTAAACTTATCATGCCTAAACTTATCACACCTAAACTTATCACACCTAAACTTATCATGCCTAAACTGAGTTTAGGCATGATAAAGGGCTTTTCACCAGCGTGCTAACTGTTAGCACCGCTTTGTGAATCAAGCCCAAAGTCTCTAACTGGGTTATCACCGCTTTGTGAATCGAGCCCATCATGCCTAAACTCAGTTTAGGCATGATAAGTTTAGGTGTGATAAGTTTAGGTGTGATAAGTTTAGGCATGATGGGCTTGATTCACAAAGCGGTGATAACTCAGTTATCACGCCTAAAGGACTTTAGGCGTGATGACCTCTTCACCACTGAGTTAGCACCGTTTTTGCCTGCACTTCGCGCGAAGTTATCGCGCGCAAAGTTTTGCGCGCGCACCCGCACAGGCGCGCGCGCAAAGTCCCATAGGGTTTAATGGGCGCATCGCGCGAAGTGCGGGGCGCTTCGCGCGCACGCACGCGGGAGCGCGCGCAAAACTTTACGCGCGGAAACTTCGCGCGAAGCCCTTCTTATCATGCCTAAAGTGACTTTAGGCGTGAAGAGGGCCTTTTCACCACGGTGCTAACACTTTGCACCGCTTGGTGAATCGAGCCCGATAAGTTTAGGTGTGATAAGTTTAGGCATGCTAAGTTTAAGCGCCAACTGCGTTAGCACCGCAGTGCACAGCTGATCAAAAGTTTTACGCTAGCAAAGACTGGTGCACTTTGTATAAAGTTTAATGGCGCTGCTTTGCGTGCGGGACTTTGCAAGCGATCTAAACTGATCTAAACTTAGCATGCCTAAACTTATCACACCTAAACTTATCACACCTAAACTTATCATGCCTAAACTGAGTTTAGGCATGATAAAGGGCTTTTCACCAGCGTGCTAACTGTTAGCACCGCTTTGTGAATCAAGCCCCTAAAGTCTTTTAGGCATGCTAACTGGGTTAGCACCGCTTTGTGAATCGAGCCCCAGGTGCACTCATTCGGATTGCGGGGAAAGGCAATTCCTGCATTTCTGCTACGGAATTCAGCGATAATACTAGTGCGGTGGTGAGCTGATTTTCACGGAAAACGCAAACATTTCTGATGAAAATCTGTTTACCAGCATGTTGTCGTTAACATTGATTTTCTCAAGAACTACAAGGTCTTTTTTAAGAAAAAAATGTCCCCCTTTTGCTCCCGCTGTCCTCCATACTCTGCACATTTGGGGCTCGATTCACAAAGCGGTGCTAACCCAGTTAGAGACTTTAGGCATGATAACCATTGCACCACTCTGGTGAAAAGCCAGTTTAGGTGTGATAAGTTTAGGCATGCTAAGTTTAGGAGTGATAAGTTTAGGCATGCTAAGTTTAGATAAGTTTAGATCGCTTGCAAAGTCCCGCACGCAAAGCAGCGCCATTAAACTTTATACGAAGTGCACCAGACTTTGCTAGCGTAAAACTTTTGATCAGCTGTGCACTGCGGTGCTAACGCAGTTGGCGCTTAAACTTATCATGCCTAAACTTATCACACCTAAACTTATCATGCCTAAACTTATCACACCTAAACTTATCACACCTAAACTTATCATGCCTAAACTGAGTTTAGGCATGATAAAGGGCTTTTCACCAGGGTGCTAACTGTTAGCACCGCTTTGTGAATCGAGCCCCTGGTGTTTCTAGCTTTACTATTAACCGCTAAAGTCGGCGGCCATTGGGCTCGATTCACAAAGCGGTGCTAACTCAGTTAGCATGCCTAAAAGACTTTAGGCATGATAACCATTGCACCATGCTGGTGAAAAGCCAGTTTAGGCGTGATAAGTTTAGGTGTGATAAGTTTAGGTGTGATAAGTTTAGGCATGCTAAGTTTAGATAAGTTTAGATCGCTTGCAAAGTCCTGCACGCAAAGCAGCGCCATTAAACTTTATACAAAGTGCACCAGTCTTTGCTAGCGTAAAACTTTTGATCAGCTGTGCACTGCGGTGCTAACGCAGTTGGCGCTTAAACTTAGCATGCCTAAACTTATCACACCTAAACTTATCATGCCTAAACTTATCACACCTAAACTTATCACACCTAAACTTATCATGCCTAAACTGAGTTTAGGCATGATAAAGGACTTTTCACCAGGGTGCTAACTGTTAGCACCGCTTTGTGAATCAGGCCCATTGACTTAAATGTTAAACACAAAGGGCTCGATTCACAAAGCGGTGCTAACCCAGTTAGAGACTTTAGGCGTGATAACCATTGCACCACGCTGGTGAAAAGCCAGTTTAGGCGTGATAAGTTTAGGTGTGATAAGTTTAGGTGTGATAAGTTTAGGCGTGATAAGTTCAGATAAGTGTAGATAGCGTGCAAAGTCCCGCACGCAAAGCAACGCCATTAAACTCTATGCGAAGTGCACCAGACTTTGCTAGCGCAAAACTTTTGTACAGCTGTGCACTGCGGTGCTAACGCAGTTGGTGCTTAAACTTATCATGCCTAAACTTATCACACCTAAAATTATCATGCCTAAACTTATCACACCTAAACTTATCACACCTAAACTTATCATGCCTAAACTGAGTTTAGGTGTGATAAAGGGCTTTTCACCAGGGTGCTAACTGTTAGCACCGCTTTGTGAATCAGGCCCAAAAAATCTGCATTACTGACATGCGGTAATTTTACGACAATCAGAAGACTCATTTGCAAACAAAGGACTATCCCGCTGCACCAGATGATTGGGGGAAGTAGAAAGATCTTTATTCTTTAATCCAACATCATAGCATACAGATAAAAACTCACGCGTATCGGAGCAAGAATGGCTCCTTAGTCATAGCTTACAACTACATGTATTACACAGGTTATAAAGGTCGCTGTCAGTGTCACCCCTGATCCTAAAGAGACATACATACATGTTTAATATGGTGTAAACCAATACAATATATCTATATATATATAATAGAGTAAGTGCCTCAACCTTCAAGCAAGAAGAAGAAGTAGCGCCCTGCCCCCAGGGCCGGTCCAAGCAAGAAGAAGGGGCTGGTCCAAGCAAGAAGAAGAAGTAGTGTCATATCAAACCAAGGGCAAAGAGGGATAATTTGCATATTCAGTAGCAGTGCATTGTGGGTAACCACAAATGTTAACTTATAGCTGAATTATTGCAGATTTGCTTCTGTTTTAAGAAGGAAAATTACACCAAGCTTTGCTTTTTTTTAGTAGGAGGGATTTTTGGTCCCTTTTATCCACCTATGCATTCCGAGTGGTTTGGGTCACCCTGAGCTGCTTGGTTACTCTGTTGTACTGGTCCAAGCCCTATCTCATACAGCCTTATCAATCTCTGCCATGTACTGATAAGGACCAAAAGTCTGAAACAGGCTGTCACATGTGGGTTTGATATGACTGTGTAAAACTTAAAGCTATAGGCTTGCTATACACCAGTGGTTCTGGAAGCTTGCTTGGGTTACTAAAGGTGATCAGAGAGGGATCGTATGGCCACCTTTACTGCAAACAGATTGTGAATCGATTTCAGCCTGACACTGATCACAATCTGTGGAGCTGCCGCTGCTCCCCCCCCCCCCTCCCCCCGGCATGCATTACCTGCTCCGGCCGGCGCAAGTCCCCTGGTCTTCTTCTCCGCTCCGGCCCCGCCACGCTCCGGCTACTGAACTTCCTGTCCAGGGGAAGTTTAAACAGTAGAGGGCGCTCTACTGTTTAAACTTCCTGCCAGGACAGGAAGTTCTGTGTTGGTCTGAAGCCCGAAGCGGAGAAGAAGACCAGGGGACTTACGCCGGCTGGAGCAGGTAATGTATTACTGCTGTATTGCGTCAGTCGTCGGGCATTTGAACGCCACTAACGACGCACTCCCGACCCGCCGGCAACCGAGAAAAATCTTCCGCACGGATGGGTCGACGGGAACGATCGATTTCGGACGGAAATCGATCGTTCTGTCAGCGGTGTGCGCAGCAATTTCACAGCCGTTTCGATCACTGTGATCAAAACGACTGTATATCGGCAGGAAAATCGTTAGGTGTATGGGCCCCTTAAGGGTGAAAAGGAATAATTTGCATATTTAGTAGTGGTGCATTGTGGGTAACAACAAATGTTCACTTATAGCTGAATTATTGCATATTTCCTTCTGTTTTAGGAAGGCAAATTACACCAAGCTTTGTTTTTTTAGTAGGAGGTCTTTTTGGTCCCTTTTATCCCCCTATACATTCCGAGTGGTTTGGGTCACCCTGAGCTGCTTGGTTACTCTGTTGTACTGGTCCAAGCCCTATCTCATACAGCCTTATCAATCCCTGCTATGTACTGATGAGGACCAAAAGTCTGAAACAGGCTGGCACTTGTGGGCTTGATATGATTGTGTAAAATTTAAAGCTATATGCTTACTTGGTTTACCAGGAGGGAAAGGAGTTATTTGCATAATTAGTGGCAGTGCATTGTGGGTAACCACAAATGTTCACTTATAGCTGAATCACTAGTGTTGTGATAGGGGTGCGGGGGGTGCGACCCGCACCAGGTGGGGTGACCCCAGCTGCCCTAGAGGGGGTGCGCTGTATGGAGGGAGAACTGCAGCCACGGGGAGGGCAGCCTGACCTCTCCCACCCTCTACCAGGGCTGCCCTCCGTGCTTCCCCCTCCAGAATTGACATAGAGCAATGCGCAGCCTGTACTAAACGACTCACCTCCCTGCGTTCCCATCGCCGCTCAGTCACCGCTGGTCTTCTTCTCTCCACATACGCTGATACACACACTGCTTCTGGCTACAGGAAGCAGTGTGTGTATCAGCGTATGCGGAGAGAAGAAGACCAGCGGCGATTGATGGAACACGGAAGAGGTGAGTCATCCCCGCCCGCTGCCTCTTACTAATAGTGGCAGCTGCTACTGTGCTTAAGCAGGAGGGGGAGCGCACATGGGGGACCCAGGTGAGGAAGGGGGGGTTCCTGCTGAGCTTAAGCAGGAGGGGGAGCGCACATGGGGGACCCAGGTGAGAGGGGGGGTTCCTGCTGAGCTTAAGCTGGATGTAGAGCACACATGGGGGACCCAGTTGAGGGGGGGTCCAACCCCCCTCCCCGTTGCT
Source organism: Hyperolius riggenbachi (assembly GCF_040937935.1). Taxonomy (NCBI): domain Eukaryota; kingdom Metazoa; phylum Chordata; class Amphibia; order Anura; family Hyperoliidae; genus Hyperolius; species Hyperolius riggenbachi. The sequence goes on along the minus strand of NC_090646.1, from coordinate 14,291,710 downwards.
GTGCCCAATACCCCCTTCCTGCCCTCTACCCTCCTATGCGGCGTATGCTACGCCGCGGGTCGGCTAGTCACATATAAAAGTAAAACATTGCAATAGGACTGTAAAAACACACAGAAAAACTGCACCAGATATCATATACATCCAGTTAGATACAAAATTGTTGGAATCATGATCCACCTACCACATCAGCAAGAAAGATTGCATTATATCAATGAGTATGGACATTGCCATTGGTTTCTGCACAGCCCCTTGCTAGAAATGAAGATCGAAAATCGAGTAGAAACCAAGGGGAAGGCCGCAGGCTCCACACAACAATTCATGCATCGTAGAACATGTTTAAGTCTAACTTTGAATTTAACCCTGAAGGGGAACGCGTCTGCAACTTCCTAATCTTCCAAAGCTGTTGTGAAACATTCCTTCTTTCATCTAAGGAATATTGCAAAGATTAAACACCTAATTCCTTCAGAGGATCTTCCAACCCTACTCCATGCCTTCGTCACATCAAGGTTAGACTACTGCAACGCCCTCTACACAGGCCTGCATAAGAAAGACTTACGCCGCCTGCAATTAGTACAGAATGCCGCCGCAAGGCTGTTAACGAGCCAACCCCGCCATTGCCACATAACACCAACCCTGAGCTCACTCCACTGGCTACCGATAAAATGGAGAATTCTGTTTAAGATCGGCTTACTGACATTCAAATCCTTGCACAATCTGGGCCCTGGATACCTGAAGGACTTGTTGCAACTGCATCACACCCCCCACAATCTTAGATCAAAAGGACGCAACACCATGGTCACCCCCAGAGTCCACCTCAAAACCTTTGGAGACAGAACCTTTTGTCATGCTGCCCCTACACTTTGGAACTCCCTGCCACACCCAATCAGGACAGCTCCATCCCTGGAAGCATTTAAGTCTAAACTGAAAACCTACCTCTTTAGTCTGGCATTCATGAACATCTGACTATCTCCTCTGTAACACAACCCAGCCTGAAACCCTGTATTAATCTGAGACACAACTATGCGCTTTGAGTCCTATGGGAGAAAAGCGCTTTACAAATGTTATTGTATTGTATTGTATAAATCCAAAAAGCTTCACGTTTCACCAAAGTTTTATATAGGTCGCCTACCCTTAAAGAACGTGACACCCTTTCTATACCCTGGAACCTAAAACCAGACATATCACATGAATGAGTATACAGAAAATGTTTAGGCACACTGGAATTGTTAGTAATGTAGGCACTGTTATTAATACATCTACTCGCGCCATTATAATGTTCGGACATTCTTTGGCGTAATGGTCAGGTGGTACAACCAACATATTGAATCCTGCAGGCCACGCATGCACATTATTAGTTTGGCAGTTGATAGACTGCCTGATGTCATAACTAATATGTCTAGAAAAAGAATTGATCTCCCGTGTCTGACTATGATCATCCCAGTAACGACAAGTATTGTTGTGAGAATCTACTCAGCTGCCTGTGCAGACAGGCAGCGTTTTGACCACTGTTCACGTCTGCATTCTGCAGGTCTCTTTAAGAGAGACTTTCTGTCAGTTCTGCAGCTTGTGTTGCTGAGGAATTTGCATACATTAGTCATGCAAATCCGTTACCTGCCTTCTTTTGATGACTAGCACTATAAAAGCATTCTGCTCCCAGAATGCTTTGCTGGACATTTCCCTTCCATGCTCAGTTCCTGATGGACACTGCTGGAGTGTCAGCCATTGCTATCTAGTATAGTTAATTCCTGGGGGTTGCTTTAGGCTCCCCTTCTAGTCCAGTCAGGTTGTATTATCTGTTTTGCCTGTTCCGTCTGTCTTGTGTTTGGATCGTACAAGCCCTAGCGTTAGCGGCTGTGGATCCTTCTGATTGAGTCTGGAGTGTAGGTTGAAACAGCGGTTGTTTCTGCCTACCTCATCTGTTCTGTCTGCCGTGTGTTTGGATCGCACTCGCCCTAGCGCTAGTGCTGGGGATCCTTCTGTTCTGTCTCCTGGGATCGCGCTAGCCACTTTTCGCTAGCGCTGGGGATCCTTCTGTTCTGTCTTCTGGGATCGCGCTAGCCACTTTTCGCTAGCGCTGGGGATCCTTCTGTTCTGCTACTCTGTCTCCTGGGATCGCGCTAGCTACTTTTCGCTAGCGCTGGGGATCCTTCTGTTCTGTCTTCTGGGATCGCGCTAGCCACTTTTCGCTAGCGCTGGGGATCCTTCTGTTCTGCTACTCTGTACTTGGATCGCGCTAGCCACTTTTCGCTAGTGCTGTGGATCCTATCTCTCGCTTGTCCCTGTTTTCGTGTGTCTGTCTTGTCTGATTCGAAACGCTTGCTGTAGGCTCGGTGAGGTAACCGTTAAGCAAGCGCTCGCGTTCTCTGTTTCGTGTTTGTCTGTCTTTGGTTAGTTAGGCGTGCTTGTCTCTATTGTGCTTATCACGTGGAGACCGCGCATAACCGCGTGCACTGTTGCGAATGAGTGCGGTGTTCGCGGTTAGCTAGCATTTATTATTTTCCGTATCTCCTTATTGTATTATTTGCTGTGCCTTTGCTACTCTCGTGCTCCGCCTTGCTGTAACCTTGTGTCACGTCTGGCGATCGCACCTCTCGCGATCGCGTTCCTGCTTCTTATCTGCTGTGGTGTGTGCACAGTCGTGGGTTGGCGACTAATTTTATGCACACACACACAATCTGTCTCTGTGCTCACTCTCAATTGCTTCTCTTGCGATTGCGTTTCTTCCCTTCGTACAATTCCTGTCTGGCGTGTGTGGTAGGGCAGAGGAGCTGTTCCTCTGCACTCCACAGCTCCACCTGCCGACAGGAATTTCCCTCTGCAGGTGCATAGCACCTAGCCTGGGTGTCCTCAATAATACGCTTGTGGAGGAAATCCGCCGCGTCAGCGCACGTCTGGTGCGCTGACCACGGAGACGATTCCGCAATCGTTACAATTGTAACCTCACTTATATGACCCTTTGGGCTTGATTCACTAACCAGTGCTAACTCAGTTAGCACGTGTTAAGTAGAGATGGGCCGAACGGTTCCAGGCGAACTTTGGGTGGTTCGCATTCGCCGGCGAAGGCAAACTTTTGCGGAAGTTCGGTTCGCCCCCATAATGCTCCATTAGGGTCAACTTTGACCCTCTACATCACAGTCAGCAGGCACATTGTCGCCAATCAGACTACACTCACTCCTGGAGTCCCACCCCCCCTTATAAAATGCAGTGTTCTCCGGCCATTTTACTCACTCGTCTGCCTACCGTAATTAGTGAAGGGACAGCTGCTGACAGACTCTGCTAGGGAAAGCTTAGTTAGGCTCTTGTAGGCTTGTTAGCTTGCTCCTGGCTGATTGTTATTCCTTAAATAGCACCCCACAACAGCTTCCTCCCTCCTCCTCTGGCGGAGAAGGATCTTGTCTTCCAGGGATGTGTAGGATGTCAAAAGCACGCTCACATACATTGGCCAGGAATCAAACCCAGGTCAATTGCTTGGAGGGCAGCTCTGCTCACCACTATACTACCAACACTACATGCTGAAGCCAGCCTAGCTGGCCTGGGAAGGATGAAAAGCTAGGTGGCCATGCAACCATTCCTGCTAACCTAAAGCTAACTTGTGTCTTACAACACATTGGCTTAAGACTTTACCAAATCCAATGCTCCAACTAGTGTTGGGCGAACACCTAGATGTTCGGGTTTGCAAACGTTCGCCGAACATCGCCACGATGTTCGGGTGTTCGCGCCGAACTCCGAACATAACGGAAGTCAATGGGGACCCGAAGTTTCGTGCTTTGTAAAGCTTCCTTACATGCTACATACCCCAAATTTGCAGGGTATGTGCAACTTGGGAGTGGGTACAAGAGGGAAAAAAATATTTGAAAAAGAGCCTATAGTTTTTGAGAAAATTGATTGTAAACTTTCAAAGGAAAAACTGTCTTTTAAATGTGGAAAATGTCATGTTTCTTTGCACAGGTAACATGCTTTTTGTCGCCATGCAGTCATAAATGTAATACAGAGAAGAGGTTCCAGGAAAAGGGACCGGTAACGCTAACCCAGCACAAGCAGTAGAACACGTGATGGAACAGGAGGAGGCGCAGGAGGAGAAGGCCACGCTTTTTGAGACACAGCATCCCAGGCCTTGCATGAGGACAAATAGCGTGCGGATATAGCAATGCTTTTTGCCGCCATGCAGTCATAAATGTAATAAAGATGAGAGGTTCAATAAACATGGACCGGAAACGCTAACCCAGCAGCAGCAGCAGCAGCACACGTGATGGAACAGGAGGAGGCGCAGGAGGAGAAGACCACGCTTTTTGAGACACAACATCCCAGGCCTTGCATGAGGACAAATAGCGTGCGGATATAGCAATGCTTTTTGCCGCCATGCAGTCATAAATGTAATAAAGATGAGAGGTTCAATAAACAGGGACCGGAAACGCTAACCCAGCAGCAGCAGCAGCACACATGATGGAACAGGAGGAGGTGCAGGAGGAGAAGGCCACGCTTTTTGAGACACAGCATCCCAGGCCTTGCATGAGGACAAATAGCGTGCGGATATAGCAATGCTTTTTGCCGCCATGCAGTCATAAATGTAATACAGATGAGAGGTTCAATAAACAGGGACCGGAAACGCTAACCCATCACAGATGGTCATTGTTCATGTTACTTGGTTGGGGTCCTGGAGTGTTGCGTAGTCGTTTCCAATCCAGGATTGATTCATTTTAATTTGAGTCAGACGGTCTGCATTTTATGTGGAGAGGCGGATACGCCGATCTGTGACGATGCCTCCGGCAGCACTGAAACAGCGTTCCGACATAACGCTGGCTGCCGGGCAAGCCAGAACCTCTATTGCGTACATTGCCATTTCGTGCCAGGTGTCTAGCTTCGATACCCAATAGTTGAAGGGTGCAGATGGATTGTTCAACACAGCTACGCCATCTGACATGTAGTCCTTGACCATCTTCTCCAGGCGATCGGTGTTGGAGGTGGATCTGCACGCTTGCTGTTCTTTGGGCTGCTGCTGCATGGGTGTCATAAAATTTTCCCACTCCAAGGACACTGCCGATACCATTCCCTTTTGGGCACTAGCTGCGGCTTGTGTTGTTTGCTGCCCTCCTGGTCGTCCTGGGTTTGCGGAAGTCAGTCTGTCGGCGTACAACTGGCTAGAGGAGGGGGAGGATGTCAATCTCCTCTCTAAAGTCTCCACAAGGGCCTGCTGGTATTCTTCCATTTTGACCTGTCTGACTCTTTCTTCAAGCAGTTTTGGAACATTGTGTTTGTACCGTGGATCCAGAAGGGTATAAACCCAGTAATTGGTGTTGTCCAGAATGCGCACAATGCATGGGTCGCGTTCAATGCGTCTAGCATGAATTGAGCCATGTGTACCAGAGTCCTGCCAGAATCCTCATCATCCTCTTGTGAGCGTTGTGATAGTTGTTGTGATGCATCATAGTCGTCACCTTCTTCCTGGTCTGCTTCTGCTGACCATTCGCGCTGAATTGTGGAAGTCCAACGTGCACCGCTCTGGCCCTCGTCAGTGGTGGCAGGAAATTCCTGCTCCAACTCCAGCTGTTCCTCCTCCTCTTCTTCGTCATAGCTGCTGGGGCCAGCGTTTCCTGAGGCGGATGGCCTGATGTTGGTACCATCACGCTGATCGTTTTCTCCTTCAGATTCCCCCAGTTGCATCATGACAGCTGTTTCCTTGATTTTCAACATTGACCTTTTCAGTAAACACAGCAGTGGTATGGTAATGCTGACTGAAGAGTTGTCACTGCTCACAAGCAACGGGGATTGCTCAAAATTTTGGAGGACTTGGCAGAGGTCCAACATGTTGGCCCAATCGGATCCACAGAAGCTTGGCAGCTGTCCGGATGCGCCTCGGTACTGCGTCGTCATGTACTGGACCACTGCACTCTTCTGCTCGCAAAAGCGGGCTAGCATGTGCAGCGTAGAATTCCAGCGCGTAGGGACATCACACAGCAAGCGATGGTGGGGGAGATTGAAGCGCTCCTGCATCTTGGCAAGTGCCCCCGAAGCAGTACTGGAATTTCTGCAATGTTTGGCCACTCGTCGCACCTTCAACAGAAGATCGGCCACGCCTGGGTATGTCCTCAGGAACCGCTGAACTACTAGGTTCATCACATGCGCCAGGCAAGGGATGTGTGTCAGCTTAGCCAACCTTAAAGCGCGAATGAGATTACTCCCATTATCACACACAACCATGCCCGGTTTCAGGTCCAGCGGTGCCAGCCACAAATCCGTCTGTTCCTTTCTTCCCCTCCAAATTTCCTCCCCTGTGTGCTGCTTATGCCCAAGGCAGATCAGCTTCAGCAACGCTTGCTGATGCATGCCAACAGCTGTGCTGCACTGCTTCCACGATCCTACTGCTGCTGGGTTAGCGTTTCCGGATAAGGTACAGCTTTGAGATGCGTTGGAGGAGAAGGAGTCAGAGAGGTAGGTGCTGCTGTTGTTATCCAGTGGGAGGGACGGCGGTGCAGCTGTTTGCGGCGTGGGCAACACCCGCGCCGTAGCAGGTGAGGAATCGCTGCCAGGCTCCACAAGGTTCACCCAGTGCGCGGTAAGGGAGATGTATCGACCCTGGCCGAACACACTCGTCCAGGTGTCAGTGGTGAGGTGAACCTTGCAGGCAACGGCATTCTTCAAGCTTCGGGTTATTTTGCTGACCACGTGCTCATGCAACTCAGGCACTGCAGAGCGCGCAAAGTGGTAGCGGCTGGGAACCACGTAACGTGGGATGGCCACTGACATCATGCCCTTGAAGCTGTTTGTCTCCACCACTCGATATGGCAGCATTTCGCAGGCCAGAAGCTTGGCTATGCTGGCTGTTACTGCCACGGCCCGGGGGTCATTTGCTGGCAATTTCCTCTTGCGATCAAACATCTCCGAGACAGACAACTGAATCGTAGGGCTGCACACTGAAGGGCTGTTGGTTGTTGTGTTTGATGAACACTGGGAGACCTCAAGAGCACTACTCCGGAAAGTAACTGTAACGATCCGCTCAGCTGCCTGCGCAGGCAGGCAGCCTTTTGATCATTATTAAGGTCTGCATGCTGCAGGACTCTGGAAAGTAGACCTTCTGTCAGTTTTGCAGCTTGTGCTTGCTGAGGAATTTGCATACGTTGTCATGCAAATTGCCTGGCCACATTCATTGGAGGCGTGTACTATAAGTACTATGTGTGTCCCACAATGCTTCGCTGCTCATAGAGGTTTGTTCCTGCTGGACTCACCTGGAGTGTCAGCCACTGCTATCTTAGTATAGTTAATTCTTGGGGAGTGCTCCTTGCATTCCTAGTTAGTGCAGTCAGTTTGTGTATAATTTGTACTGCCTATTCTGTCTTGTCTTGTCTGTCGCGATTGCGCTGTCACCAGCGGCGGTTAATAGCGAATCGCTCTGTCTTGTTTGGATCTCACTAGCCTCTAGCGGTAGCGGCTGTGGATCCTTCTGATCTGAGTTCCTGGAGTGTAAGCTGGAGCAGCGGTTGCTACCGGCTACCTCATCTGATCTGTCTTGTTTAGATCGCACTAGCCGCTAGCGTTAGCGGCTGTGGTTCTTTCTGATCTGTGTTCCTGCTTGGATCACACTTGCTCTGGCGGAAGAGCGGTGGATCCTTTCTGCCTAGTTCCTGTTTCTTGTTTGTCTGTCTTGTCTGATATGGGCGCTTGCTGTAGGCTCGGTGAGGTAACCGTTAAGCAAGCGTTCACGTTCTTTGTTTCGTGTTTGTCTGTTGATGGTTAGTAAGGCGTGTTTGTCTCTATTGTGCTTATCACGTGGAGACCGCGCATAACCGCGTGCACTGTTGCGAATGAGTGCGGTGTTCACGGTTAGCTAGCGTTTATTATTTTCCGTATATTCTCATTGTATTATTTGCTGTGCCTTTGCTAACCTCGTATTCTGTTCTGATCTGCCTTGTGTCACGTCTGGCGATCGCACCTCTCGCGATCGCGTTCCTATTTCATATCTGCTGTTGTGTATGCACGGTCGCGGGGTGGCGACTAGATTGGCGCACACACATACAATCTGTCCCTTTGCTCGTTCTCATTCGCAATCGCCTCTCTTGCGATTGCGTTCTGCGCTTCGTACAAATTCCTGTCTGGCATTTGTGGAGGTACAGAGGATTGGTTCCTCTGCACTCCCCAGCGCCATCTGCCGACAGGAATTTTCCCTCTACTGGTGCTTGCACCAAAAGCTGGGTTCTAGTATCTTGACACGCTTGTGGAGGACCTCCGCAGTGTCAGCGCACATCTTTGTGCGCTGAACACGGAGATATCCCACAATCGTTACATTATGAGCAGCCCAACCCAAAACCCCAGTGTAGAGGGAATTTCTGATTTGTACGATTTTGCTGAGTATGGTTCCTGTGTCTTTAAGAGTTTCAAAATATTAAATTCAGAGACGAAAGAGGATTTTCTCTCTGAATGCGTAAAATTTTGTCTGAATCCTACTTTTCAAATTACTGATCCGTCCACGTCTGCTCTCCAATTAGCTTATGTGCTTTTGAAAGATGATCTGTTTGTATGGGCTCATGAAATCTTGCAAGACAATTCTTGGAATGATAATCTGTATCAGTTTCTTACATTTACATTCTCCTACTGGTTTGAGTTGCCTTGCTTGCCACCTGCCCTGTATGAGTGTGTAGTTGCTAATGAGTCAGCTGCTCTACCTACTTCATGCAAAACCATTCAGTTTGAAAATGAATGCAGTAACTATTCCCCTGTGTCTAAACAGCAGCCACCTAAAACAGCAAGGACTAAAAGCAGGAAAAAAAGGAAGACTTCTCAGCTGAAAAATCCGTTGCCCATAGCAACTACAAATAAAAAAATTGTTTCTGTAAAGTCTGAAATTTCTCAGTCTCAGGTTTCATTACCCCAAGAAAGGGCATTTGTGGATCCTTTGATAGGCAGAATTATTTTCTATATTAAAGGAGTGAGAAAGTCTTCGCATGTTCCTGACCCCAACCCTTATGAGGGTTTCTTGGAAACCGAGTTGTTTGAACCCCCATTTGCTCCATGGGATATTGGAGCATTAATTGAGGAGTTCGAGATTGATTGGAAGGCGTTTTGCGATTTTTACATCGCAAAAAGCGCAGAGATTCTTTATGCTTGTCTTGATTCGGTGTACGCTTTGATTGACTCTGATGAGTGTGATGAATGTTTTGTGAATCCGGTGACTTATGTGTGGCAGACGATTTTGGATGAATTGCACACACACCAATCAATTGACTTCAATAAAGAGACATCGTTATCGGATGATTGTTCCTGCCTTTCTGGGGTAAAGCATGTGAGTCTAGATATTGTGCGACCTGACATGAATGGGTGCACTACTGTGGTTGATTCTTGTGCGAATCTTGAAAGATTCTCTCCTGATTGCGTGAAGTTTGAATCTATGCGATGTAATGCCTGTTTCTCAGATGTTCCTGCAGATTGTGATCAACATGAATGTGCCAGTTTTCTCAAAGATATGTGGGATCCCTTGCCATCTAAGAACAGATCTTTAAGATCTTCCATCTATGATCCTGCTATGGGAAAAATTCCTAAACTATGCAGCATCAAAAGTGAAATTAATATGCCTAATAAAGTTTATTCTGTTGATGTCGCTATTTCTTCTGCAGATGAGTCTCTGTCTCACCCTGTTCACACCTGTAAGGGCCCGTTGCCTGTGGACAATTGCTCCAGTGTTTCGACCCTAGAGGCCTTGCAGTCTGCTCCGCAGATCGCGGAGATTTGCGCTATGGAAGCGTCAGTTTCACAACCTAAAGCGATCTTGGATTCGCAGGTTTTGCGTTCTGGCTCCTCGGATTTGACATTGTTAGCCGAATCTAAGAGTGAGACAGCGCTTCGGTTTTGCGAATCTGACTCTGAAACATCTCTGCTGGGTCCAGAGAAAGTTTTTCTGAGCCTGCCCTGTACCATGAATAACAATATGATGTCCAATCACACTGACATTTGTGAGTCCCTTTCTTGTTCTGAGGAAAGTGCTGATTCTGCACCCTGTACTCTGGATGAGTTAAGATGGCCTTGTTTAGAGTCTCCTGCAGTGTCCCTAGAGGCTCGTCTAGGTATTGCCACTATACTCACCTGTTTTTCTGCAGTTTTGGAGTTACAAGCTAGTTTGACTGCCACACAGAATTCTGGGTACAGTGAGAATGAATTTAGGGAGTCAGTGTGTGTTCCAGTAAATATACCTGCACATTCCCCTCATGATGATGAGATCCAGTCTCAGGTTATGGTGGAACCATTCCTGGGACATCTGCCCTGTCCACAAAATAAAGTTCCAGTTTTGCCCTGTAACATGGATAGTTCAGAATCCTTCCGAGAAAACTTGAAAAAAGATGTTCTGGAGGTCTCCGAGTTCCTCCCAAAGGGTGCAGAACTTGTAGGAGATGTCTCCTGCCCCCCAAGTCCTTCTGAGGTGTTACCCTCTTCCGTAGGCATTGCTGCCTTGCTGGCTACCTTTTCAGCTCTGATGGAGCTTCACTCATATGTAGTCAATGATGATATTATTGTCACAGAAATTTCTGAATTTGTATCCGAGTCTTCTTGTGAAAGTCCAGTGCCTGTGACCTCCACTCATGATGATTCTCTGTCCGGTACTGGTTTTGGTCTTGTCGTGCCGGACTCTGAGGCTGGCAGTTCCCCGACATGTACTGAGGTTTCTCCTGTGCTGGTGTACCCCAGTGTGCTCTGTGACCCAGAAAGCCCAAATGTGCCTCGGTTACCAGCGTACTCAGATGCTTCCTCGGTGGAGACATGCTCTGATTTAGCCTGCCTGCTTGCATGCCCAGAAGTGGTCCCTGAAAGTCTTGATCTTGATGGGTGTCCTCGTAATTCTGAATCCGGAATTGTCATTGGTTCCATGGGGGTTCTTGGTAATTCTCCATGTGAGCCTGGTGATTGTTCTGCCCTCTTGGGATCTCTGTGGAGCTTCAAAAGGTTCTGGGAGATTCCGGGAGAGATTTTGCTTGGTCCCCTGGATAAGATCAATGGTGGCTTTTGTGTTGTAAGGGACACTTCGAACAGGTATTGTGGCAGGTTTGGTATTTTCGGACGCTCCTTGGAAGGTGGTGGGTATTGTCTGGAGGGGGTCGATGGCTTTTTCTCTGGTATCCACAGTCCTGATGGGTGTTACGCTAAGACTGGTAGTACTGATGGGCATGTTTCGGTGGCTTCTGTTTCCGATGAGGTCGGTTTCGGGTGGACTGACTCTGGAATTGGACCTTGTCGGGCTGCCCCGACCTTCATGAGTCTTCAGTTAGAGTTTTTTGGTAACGCCAGTTTTGAAAGACGTCTGGAATTCGTCCCTAGAGGGGGGGGTACTGTAACGATCCGCTCAGCTGCCTGCGCAGGCAGGCAGCCTTTTGATCATTATTAAGGTCTGCATGCTGCAGGACTCTGGAAAGTAGACCTTCTGTCAGTTTTGCAGCTTGTGCTTGCTGAGGAATTTGCATACGTTGTCATGCAAATTGCCTGGCCACATTCATTGGAGGCGTGTACTATAAGTACTATGTGTGCCCCACAATGCTTCGCTGCTCATAGAGGTTTGTTCCTGCTGGACTCACCTGGAGTGTCAGCCACTGCTATCTTAGTATAGTTAATTCTTGGGGAGTGCTCCTTGCATTCCTAGTTAGTGCAGTCAGTTTGTGTATAATTTGTACTGCCTATTCTGTCTTGTCTTGTCTGTCGCGATTGCGCTGTCACCAGCGGCGGTTGATAGCGAATCGCTCTGTCTTGTTTAGATCTCAATAGCCTCTAGCGGTAGCGGCTGTGGATCCTTCTGATCTGAGTTCCTGGAGTGTAAGCTGGAGCAGCGGTTGCTACCGGCTACCTCATCTGATCTGTCTTGTTTAGATCGCACTAGCCGCTAGCGTTAGCGGCTGTGGATCTTTCTGATCTGTGTTCCTGCTTGGATCACACTTGCTCTGGCGGAAGAGCGGTGGATCCTTTCTGCCTAGTTCCTGTTTCTCGTTTGTCTGTCTTGTCTGATATGGGCGCTTGCTGTAGGCTCGGTGAGGTAACCGTTAAGCAAGCGTTCACGTTCTTTGTTTCGTGTTTGTCTGTTGATGGTTAGTTAGGCGTGTTTGTCTCTATTGTGCTTATCACGTGGAGACCGCGCATAACCGCGTGCACTGTTGCGAATGAGTGCGGTGTTCGCGGTTAGCTAGCGTTTATTATTTTCCGTATATTCTCATTGTATTATTTGCTGTGCCTTTGCTAACCTCGTATTCTGTTCTGATCTGCCTTGTGTCACGTCTGGCGATCGCACCTCTCGCGATCGCGTTCCTATTTCATATCTGCTGTTGTGTATGCGCGGTCGCGGGGTGGCGACTAGATTGGCGCACACACATACAATCTGTCCCTTTGCTCGTTCTCATTCGCAATCGCCTCTCTTGCGATTGCGTTCTGCGCTTCGTACAAATTCCTGTCTGGCATTTGTGGAGGTACAGAGGATTGGTTCCTCTGCACTCCCCAGCGCCATCTGCCGACAGGAATTTTCCCTCTACTGGTGCTTGCACCAAAAGCTGGGTTCTAGTATCTTGACACGCTTGTGGAGGACCTCCGCAGTGTCAGCGCACATCTTTGTGCGCTGAACACGGAGATATCCCACAATCGTTACAGTAACAGTGTCAGCGTCTGATGTTTGTGAATGTTGTGAACCACGCAATGGCTGAGCTGCTGCTGCTGCTGAGGCGGGTCTGGTGGTGAGTCTGGTGACCCCAAGGGAGGCAGTGTTGCTGGTACCCTGTCCTGCCGCATTTGCCCACAGAGTGGGATGTTTGGATAGCATGTGGCGGCTCATGCTGGTGGTGGAGAGGTTGTTAATACTTTTCCCCCTGCTCAGGCGGGTCTTGCACACCTTGCAAATCGCCATAGTACCATCCTCAGTGCAGTCTTCAAAGAAAGCCCAAACTTTGGAGCACCTGCCTTGCTGGCGATTTCTGTTTGCGCCTCTTTTGCCTCTCACTTGAACTTCCACGCTTGTGGTGCCTGAAATTGCGCGCCGCCTACCTTGTGGCACAAGGCGAACTCGTGCAGCAGTGGGTTCTTCAACAGACTCATCTGTGCTGCTGCTACGATGGCGATGTTCTCGTTCACAAACAAAATCTGGGTCTATGTCCACATTGTCCATACCCTCCTCTTCCATCTCCTGAAACTCATCATATGTCATTGTGGGGGGCCGCCGCCGTGGAGTAGAGCTCCCCAGAACAACCTCTGCGCAGCTCACTCCAACGTCGTCTTCCAGATCTTGTCGGCCGACCTCCTGCAATTGCAACCCCTCCTGCCCAACTTGCTCTGGGATTTAGGTTTCCGAGTCCTCCTCGGACTCGCCTTGTATTTCAGTGCGCGGTGCATTTCCCACAGTTAATGTTTGTGAATCCGGGCACAACATTTCTGGCTGTTCCTCCATTGACCTTTGAAAGGTGGAAGTTTGTTGGGCTGGGAATAGCTCCTCCGAATACCCCATTGTGTCCTGAGGTAATTCATCGGACTGGTTATCTGGCAGTTGTGTGCGTGGTGTCGCTGCCGGTTGTGTCAGCTTTGTGCCCACTGGCTCCTTGTAACTGGCTGAGGACTCGGACCTCGTGCGTGATGTGCTGGTGCTGCTTAACCCACTGCTGGACGCTTGAGAGGTCATCCAAGTAATTATCTGGTCCTGTTCTTTTGGATTTGTGAGGGTTGTTGTCCTGGACAACATGGGCAGTATTGAGTGGGTTTTCTTGGGTGCTCCCCTGTGGCCTGTACGTGAACCGTCAGGGGAAACACCTCTTCCCTTGCCCCTCCCTCTTGCACCGGATTTCTTCCTCATTTCACTTATCCTTAAAGTACACGCTGACTGGCAGCAGTACAGTGGCAGTACAGAAATGCTATACAGTGGTGGGTGAGCGGTGTACCACTATTCCCAGCAGCGACACAGAGCACAATGCTATACAGTGGCGGGTGAGCGGTGTACCACTATTCCCAGCAGCGACACAGAGCACAATGCTATACAGTGGCGGGTGAGCGGTGTACTACTGTTCCCAGCAGACACAGAGTGGCAGTAAACACAATGCTATATAGTGTGGCTGAGCAAGGTACACAGAGTGGCAGTAAACACAATGCTATATAGTGTGACTGAGCGAGCGGTGTACTACTATTCCCAGCAGACACAGAGTGGCAGTAAACACAATGCTATATAGTGTGGCTGAGCGAGGTACACAGAGTGGCAGTAAACACAATGCTATATAGTGTGGCTGAGCGAGCGGTGTACTACTATTCCCAGCAGACACAAAGTGGCAGTAAACACAATGCTATATACTGTGGCTGAGCGAGGTACACAGAGTGGCAGTAAACAGAATGCTATATAGTGTGGCTGAGCGAGGTACACAGAGTGGCAGTAAACAGAATGCTATATAGTGTGGCTGAGCGAGGTACACAGAGTGGCAGTAAACACAATGCTATATAGTGTGGCTGAGCGAGCGGTGTACTACTATTCCCAGCAGACACAGAGTGGCAGTAAACAGAATGCTATATAGTGTGGCTGAGCGAGGTACACAGAGTGGCAGTAAACACAATGCTATATAGTGTGGCTGAGCGAGCGGTGTACTACTATTCCCAGCAGACACAGAGTGGCAGTAAACACAATGCTATGTAGTGTGGCTGAGCGAGGTACACAGAGTGGCAGTAAACAGAATGCTATATAGTGTGGCTGAGCGAGTGGTGTACTACTATTCCCAGCAGACACAAAGTGGCAGTAAACAGAATGCTATATAGTGTGGCTGAGCGAGGTACACAGAGTGGCAGTAAACACAATGCTATATAGTGTGGCTGAGCGAGGTACACAGAGTGGCAGTAAACACAATGCTATATAGTGTGGCTGAGCGAGCGGTGTACTACTATTCCCAGCAGACACAGAGTGGCAGTAAACAGAATGCTATATAGTGTGGCTGAGCGAGGTACACAAAGTGGCAGTAAACACAATGCTATATAGTGTGGCTGAGCGAGGTACACAGAGTGGCAGTAAACACAATGCTATATAGTGTGGCTGAGCGAGCGGTGTACTACTATTCCCAGCAGACATAGAGTGGCAGTAAACAGAATGCTATATAGTGTGGCTGAGCGAGGTACACAGAGTGGCAGTAAACACAATGCTATATAGTGTGGCTGAGCGAGCGGTGTACTACTATTCCCAGCAGACACAGAGTGGCAGTAAACAGAATGCTATATAGTGTGGCTGAGCGAGGTACACAGAGTGGCAGTAAACAGAATGCTATATAGTGTGGCTGAGCGAGCAGTGTACTACTATTCCCAGCAGACACAGAGTGGCAGTAAACACAATGCTATATAGTGTGGCTGAGCGAGGTACACAGAGTGGCAGTAAACAGAATGCTATATAGTGTGGCTGAGCGAGCGGTGTACTACTATTCTCAGCAGACACAGAACAGTAAACAGAATGCTATATAGTGTGGCTGAGCGAGGTACACACAGTGGCAGGAAACAGAATGCTATATAGTGTGGCTGAGCGAGCGGTGTACTACTATTCCCAGCAGCGACACAATGACTGGGGGGACCCTTGCTAGCGTGGCTGGAGCGCGAACTACCCTGCCTGCCTACCCAAAGATAAACCCACAGACAAATGGCGGAGATATGACGTGGTTCGGGTATTTATTTACCCAAACCACGTGACAAATCGGCCAATCAGAGCGCGTTCGGGTCCGAACCATGTGACCCGTTCGGCCAATCACAGCGCTAGCCGAACATTCGGGGAATGTTCGGCCATGCGCTCTTAGTTCGGCCATGTGGCCAAACACCATCAGGTGATGTTCTGCAGAACCCGAACAGTGGCGAACACTGTTCGCCCAACACTAGCTCCAACATGGGGAAGCTTCTCTGTTTGCTGGTGTCACAGTTCACTCATCTCTTCAACTACAAGAAAGGCCCAGGAGTAGTCTTAGCTACCGTAATATCTATGTTACGGCAGGGCTCTTATTACACTTTCTCTTACAGGGCTATGTAAGCTGGCTTTTGAAATACTACAAATCCTTAGGCACGCTACTTTTTCTCTTGGATTGATCATAATGGTACATGCTAGGCTGGCTTCAGCATGTAGTGTGGTATGGGGTTAAGTCAGATACCTACCACACACTGAGACCTGGGTTCAATGCCCAGCCTGGGTTCAATTCCCAGCCACGGTATGTAAGCTGGCTTTTGAAATACTACAAATCCTTAAGCATGCTACGTTTTCTCTTCGATTTATCATAATGGCACATGCTAGGGTGGCTTCAGCATGTAGTGTGGTTGGTGGTATAGGGGTTAAGTCAGATACCTACCACACACTGAGACCTGGGTTCAATTCCCAGCCATGGTATGTAAGCTGGCTTTTGAAATACTACAAATCCTTAAGCATGCTACTTTTTCTCTTCGATTGATCATAATGGTACATGCTAGGGTGGCTTCAGCATGTAGTGTGGTTGGTGGTATAGGGGTTAAGTCGGATACCTACCACACACTGAGACCTGGGTTCAATTCCCAGCCCAGCCGGGGTTCAATTCCCAGTCATGGTATGTAAGCTGGCTTTTGAAATACTACAAATCCTTAAGCATGCTACTTTTTCTCTTCGATTGATCATAATGGTACATGCTAGGCTGGCTTCAGCATGTAGTGGGGTTGGAGGTATAGGGAGTAAGTCAGATACCTACCACACACTGAGACCTGGGTTCAATTCCCAGCCCAGGTTTGATTCCCAGCCACGGTATGTAAGCTGGCTTTTGAAATACTACAATTCCCTTGAAGATGAGACCCTCGAGGAAGGTATAGGTAAGGAAATAATTGTTAATTCTGTAAAAATTCACCGGTATTAAAAAAATTTCCACGGAATTCCGTTTTAGAGGTATAGCAATTCCGTTCTGACCGACGGAATGGGAATTGGCCAAATTCCGGCCGGAATTGCGGAATCCAGCGAGCATAGCACTAGCATCATCTGCAGCACTTTACAGAGTACATAGTCATGTCACTGACTGTCCTCAGAGGAGCTCACAATCTAATCCTACCATTGTCATAGTTTCATTTCCTACTATATTCTATTCTATTCTTATTATATTTATATAGCACTGACCACTTCTGCGGCACTAATCCCTGACATATGTATGCTAACCAAGGCATTACTTCTTATTAAAAGAGAGAGGGAGCTTCATCCAAAGACTTTCTGGGAAGGCAAATTGTCTTTATATAACACCACAGCTTATTTTATGTACATTTAGCCATTTCCATGACCCATCATGAGTCATGACCACATTCATTTTCTAGTGCATGCTAATCAGCTACCCCAACTAGTGGATCCAGCAACTGCAAACTACCCTCACTAAAAAAATCCTGGAATTGCCCTGCATAGTCATGTCACTGACTACTCAGGGGAGTTTACAAACTAATCTCTACGATAATCTAATGTCTACCATGTTATTATTATGTACCACTTACATCTACAGCAGTACTTTGCAGAGTATATAGGTACTATATGTGAGCTCCAAATTATGGGGCGAGTGGGCTACAGGCTGAAAATCCTCTGGTGGGCCCTAAGTGTCCCAGTCTGACCCTGCATATGGAATAGATCTTAATTACGTAATGACCTAGTTTGTGAGCTTTGCGGTCTTTCGTATCTGTTATTTGCATTGAAATGAAACAAATCTGATTGGCTGTTTGTGGCTTCACCCCCTTTTCTGAATTTGAACCCCAGTCACCCAATGACCAATCTGTACCAGGTTTGAGGCTTGTTCCATTAACAGTGCAAGAATGGCAGCAATTAAATATACCCCTTGTAAATCAATAGGTGTTGCAAAACCTAACAGTTAATCTCACTCTTATCCCCCCAGGTATGGCCCTTTTATACATTGGTACCACAGATTTGCTCAAAAGAGAAAGGCCCATTTTCAATCACATATTCATAGCCACAAGACTATTAATTATAGATAACTGGAAATCTCCAATAATACCCAAAATTGACAATGTTCTCAAAAACGTTGACTTGAATCTGACAGCTTAGAAGTCTTTGGCTATTAAGTGTGTCTGTCAACTTACAGGCTTTCTTGACAGGGCAAGTCTTTGGACAATGGCATATCCTGAATCCAAATTATTTCAATTCTAAACCTCTCACTTATATACTTGGCTCTGCAGTGTACATACACAGATTTTACACGGATCCCATTCGGAATTCATGCGCGGATTCTACTCGGAGTTTGTGCATGAATTCTATTCGAAACTATACATATACCCATTTTTCTCGTTGCTTTTGTCCCGTTGGACTTCCCTTGTTTTTGTTAATTCTCTGAACATATTATTATCATCAGAAGTTCAGGAAGAAAATAGAACTATATGATAAGCTATTTTTTTTGTTTTGTTTATGAACAAACATATCTATAAACAATTCAGTTAATGTTGCTCACACAGACCCAATTGCATTGCATATACTTTAAGTGATGGATATGACACCTGGAACTTATGTTAGGGTGGATTTGGGTCCCCCAGTTCCAGGAGGATCTGCTCCATCTCGGATAACAACTGCACAGAAAATGTGGTGTCATTGGTACCTCATCGCAGATTAAGAATTTGTTAAGATTATTATAACTTCAACTATGTTATTGACCACTGTATAGTTATCTCACATCATTGACCTTGGTCTGTACCAAACCTTTTCTTTTTAATGTTAAAAATTTTACTTTATCATGTAAGGTATGTCATATACATGACTTTTTGTTCTATTGTGAAAATTCTTTCAATAAAAAAAACTATTGAAACCAAAAAGCAATAGGTGAATTTTAATTGGCTGTTTGTGGCTCCACGCTAGTGTTGGGCGAACATCTAGATGTTCGGGTTCGGGCCGAACAGGCCGAACATGGCCGCGATGTTCGGGTGTTCGACCCGAACTCCGAACATAATAGAAGTCAATGGGGACCCGAACATTTGTGCTTTGTAAAGCCTTCTTACATGCTACATACCCCAAATTTACAGGGTATGTGCACCTTGGGAGTGGGTACAAGAGGAAAAAAAAATTAGCAAAAAGAGCTTATAGTTTTTGAGAAAATCGATTTTAAAGTTTCAAAGGGAAAACTGTCTTTTAAATGCGGGAAATGTCTGTTTTCTTTGCACAGGTAACATGCTTTTTGTCGGCATGCAGTCATAAATGTAATACATATAAGAGGTTCCAGGAAAAGGGACCGGTAACGCTAACCCAGCAGCATCACACGTGATGGAACAAGAGGAGGGTGGCGCAGGAGGAGAAGGCCACGCTTTGAGACACAACAACCCAGGCCTTGCATGAGGACAAGAAGCGTGCGGATAGCAATTTGCATTTTGTCGCCATGCAGTCATAAATGTAATACAGATCAGAGGTTCAATAAACAGGGACCGGAAACGCTAACCCATCACAGATGTTCATTGTTCATGTTACTTGGTTGGGGTCCGGGAGTGTTGCGTAGTCGTTTCCAATCCAGGATTGATTCATTTTAATTTGAGTCAGACGGTCTGCATTTTCTGTGGAGAGGTGGATACGCCGCCGATCTGTGACGATGCCTCCGGCAGCACTGAAACAGCGTTCCGACATAACGCTGGCTGCCGGGCAAGCCAGCACCTCTATTGCGTACATTGCCAGTTTGTGCCAGGTGTCTAGCTTCGATACCCAATAGTTGAAGGGTGCAGATGGATTGTTCAACACAGCTACGCCATCTGACATGTAGTCCTTGACCATCTTCTCCAGGCGATCGGTGTTGGAGGTGGATCTGCACGCTTGCTGTTCTGTGTGCTGCTGCATGGGTGTCAGAAAATTTTCCCACTCCAAGGACACTGCCGATACCATTCCCTTTTGGGCACTAGCTGCGGCTTGTGTTGTTTGCTGCCCTCCTGGTCGTCCTGGGTTTGCGGAAGTCAGTCTGTCGGCGTACAACTGGCTAGAGGAGGGGGAGGATGTCAATCTCCTCTCTAAAGTCTCCACAAGGGCCTGCTGGTATTCTTCCATTTTGACCTGTCTGGCTCTTTCTTCAAGCAGTTTTGGAACATTGTGTTTGTACCTTGGATCCAGAAGGGTATAAACCCAGTAATTGGTGTTGTCCAGAATGCGCACAATGCGTGGGTCGCGTTCAATGCAGTCCTAGGCCGAAGAGGTCATAGCCTAGGGTCACAAAACCTGTTTATTGGGCAATTTCAATGGTGGCGAGTCTGACGTACATAAATCGCAGCAATGGCCGTTAGCAACGTCTGAATCTCACGAAATGTCTCATGCAGGTAGAAGACATATTGTTAGACTTGGGCTCCAAAGATGGGTTCCCTACATCTCTGCAAACCAGAGTTACAGGGGTCCAAAATTGGTAAAATCCCCCATAGGATTTCATTGGCTCCCTATTTCACTTTCCAAAATCTCACATCTTTTTAAAGGGCAATGGCTCAGCAGTACCAAATTTTCTAGCATTGTAGGGACCCTTAGGGGGAACATGACTGGTGAGTTTCGGGCCCCTAGGCCGAAGAGGTCATAGCCTAGGGTCACAAAAACCTGTTTATTGGGGCTATTTCAATGGTAGTGATGGTGACGTACATAAATCGCAGCAATGGCCGTTAGCAAAGTCTGAATCTCACGAAATGTCTCATGCAGGTAGAAGACATATTGTTAGACTTGGATTCCAAAGATGGGGTCCCTACATCTCTGCAAACCAGAGTTACAGGGGTCCAAAATTGGTAAAATCCCCCATAGGATTTAATTGGCTCCCTATTTCACTTTCCAAAATCTCACATCTTTTCAAAGGGCAATGGCTCAGCAGTACCAAATTTTCTAGCATTGTAGGGACCCTTAGGGGGAACATGACTGGTGAGTTTCGGGCCCCTAGGCCGAAGAGGTCATAGCCTAGGGTCACAAAAACCTGTTTATTGGGGCTATTTCAATGGTAGTGATGGTGACGTACATAAATCGCAGCAATGGCCGTTAGCAAAGTCTGAATCTCACGAAATGTCTCATGCAGGTAGAAGACATATTGTTAGACTTGGATTCCAAAGATGGGGTCCCTACATCTCTGCAAACCAGAGTTACAGGGGTCCAAAATTGGTAAAATCCCCCATAGGATTTCATTGGCTCCCTATTTCACTTTCCAAAATCTCACATCTTTTCAAAGGGCAATGGCTCAGCAGTACCAAATTTTCTAGCATTGTAGGGACCCTTAGGGGGAACATGACTGGTGAGTTTCGGGCCCCTAGGCCAAAGAGGTCATAGCCTAGGGTCACAAAAACCTGTTTATTGGGGCTATTTCAATGGTAGTGGTGGTGACGTACATAAATCGCAGCAATGGCCGTTAGCAAAGTCTGAATCTCACGAAATGTCTCATGCAGGTAGAAGACATATTGTTAGACTTGGATTCCAAAGATGGGGTCCCTACATCTCTGCAAACCAGAGTTACAGGGGTCCAAAATTGGTAAAATCCCCCATAGGATTTCATTGGCTCCCTATTTCACTTTCCAAAATCTCACATCTTTTCAAAGGGCAATGACTCAGCAGTACCAAATTTTCTAGCATTGTAGGGACCCTTAGGGGGAACATGACTGGTGAGTTTCGGGCCCCTAGGCCGAAGAGGTCATAGCCTAGGGTCACAAAAACCTGTTTATTGGGGCTATTTCAATGGTAGTGATGGTGACGTACATAAATCGCAGCAATGGCCGTTAGCAAAGTCTGAATCTCACGAAATGTCTCATGCAGGTAGAAGACATATTGTTAGACTTGGATTCCAAAGATGGGGTCCCTACATCTCTGCAAACCAGAGTTACAGGGGTCCAAAATTGGTAAAATCCCCCATAGGATTTCATTGGCTTCCTATTTCACTTTCCAAAATCTCACATCTTTTCAAAGGGCAATGGCTCAGCAGTACCAAATTTTCTAGCATTGTAGGGACCCTTAGGGGGATCATGACTGGTGAGTTTTGCCACTGCTGAGCCATTGCCCTTTGAAATGGTGTGAGATTTTGGAACGGTAAATAGGAGGCCCAATGAAAGCCTATGGGGGATTTTACCAATTTTGGACCCCTGTAACTCTGGTTTGCAGAGATGTAGGGACCCCATCTTTGGAATCTAAGTCTAACAATATGTCTTCTACCTGCATGAGACATTTCGTGAGATTCAGACGTTGCTAACGGCCATGGCTGAGATTTATGTACGCCACCATCACTACCATTGAAATAGCCCAAATAAACAGGTTTTTGTGACCCTAGGCTATGACCTCTTCGGCCTAGGGGCCCGAAACTCACCAGTCATGTTCCCCCTAAGGGTCCCTACAATGCTAGAAAATTTGGTACTGCTGAGCCATTGCCCTTTGAAAAGATGTGAGATTTTGGAAAGTGAAATAGGGAGCCAATGAAATCCTATGGGGGATTTTACCAATTTTGGACCCCTGTAACTCTGGTTTGCAGAGATGTAGGGACCCCATCTTTGGAATCCAAGTCTAACAATATGTCTTCTACCTGCATGAGACATTTCGTGAGATTCAGACTTTGCTAATGGCCATTGCTGCGATTTATGTACGTCACCATCACTACCATTGAAATAGCCCCAATAAACAGGTTTTTGTGACCCTAGGCTATGACCTCTTTGGCCTAGGGGCCCGAAACTCACCAGTCATGTTCCCCCTAAGGGTCCCTACAATGCTAGAAAATTTGCCACTGCTGAGTAATTGCCCTTTGAAAAGATGTGAGATTTTGGAACTGTAAATAGGAGGCCCAATGAAAGCCTATGGGGGATTTTACCAAATTTGGAGCCCTGTAACTCTGGTTTGCAGAGATGTAGGGAACCCATCTTTGGAGCCCAAGTCTAACAATATGTCTTCTACCTGCATGAGACATTTCGTGAGATTCAGACGTTGCTAACGGCCATTGCTGCGATTTATGTACGTCAGACTCGCCACCATTGAAATTGCCCAATAAACAGGTTTTGTGACCCTAGGCTATGACCTCTTCGGCCTAGGACTGCATTGAACGCGACCCACGCATTGTGCGCATTCTGGACAACACCAATTACTGGGTTTATACCCTTCTGGATCCACGGTACAAACACAATGTTCCAAAACTGCTTGAAGAAAGAGCCAGACAGGTCAAAATGGAAGAATACCAGCAGGCCCTTGTGGAGACTTTAGAGAGGAGATTGACATCCTCCCCCTCCTCTAGCCAGTTGTACGCCGACAGACTGACTTCCGCAAACCCAGGACGACCAGGAGGGCAGCAAACAACACAAGCCGCAGCTAGTGCCCAAAAGGGAATGGTATCGGCAGTGTCCTTGGAGTGGGAAAATTTTCTGACACCCATGCAGCAGCACACAGAACAGCAAGCGTGCAGATCCATCTCCAACACCGATCGCCTGGAGAAGATGGTCAAGGACTACATGTCAGATGGCGTAGCTGTGTTGAACAATCCATCTGCACCCTTCAACTATTGGGTATCGAAGCTAGACACCTGGCACAAACTGGCAATGTACGCAATAGAGGTGCTGGCTTGCCCGGCAGCCAGCGTTATGTCGGAACGCTGTTTCAGTGCTGCCGGAGGCATCGTCACAGATCGGCGGCGTATCCGCCTCTCCACAGAAAATGCAGACCGTCTGACTCAAATTAAAATGAATCAATCCTGGATTGGAAACGACTACGCAACATTCCCGGACCCCAACCAAGTAACATGAACAATGAACATCTGTGATGGGTTAGCGTTTCCGGTCCCTGTTTATTGAACCTCTGATCTGTATTACATTTATGACTGCATGGCGACAAAATGCAAATTGCTATCCGCACGCTTCTTGTCCTCATGCAAGGCCTGGGTTGTTGTGTCTCAAAGCGTGGCCTTCTCCTCCTGCGCCACCCTCCTCTTGTTCCATCACGTGTGCTGCTGCTGGGTTAGCGTTACCGGTCCCTTTTCCTGGAACCTCTTATATGTATTACATTTATGACTGCATGCCGACAAAAAGCATGTTACCTGTGCAAAGAAAACAGACATTTCCCGCATTTAAAAGACAGTTTTCCCTTTGAAACTTTAAAATCGATTTTCTCAAAAACTATAAGCTCTTTTTGCTAAAAAAAATTTTTCCTCTTGTACCCACTCCCAAGGTGCACATACCCTGTAAATTTGGGGTATGTAGCATGTAAGGAGGCTTTACAAAGCACAAAAGTTCGGGTCCCCATTGACTTCCATTATGTTCGGAGTTCGGCCATGTTCGGCCCGAACCTGAACATCTAGATGTTCGCCCAACACTACACGTGACCCGTTCAGCCAATCACAGCGCTAGCCGAACGTTCGGGTAACGTTCGGCCATGCGCTCTTAGTTCGGCCATATGGCCGAACAGTTTGCCGAACCCGAACATCACCCGAACAGGGTGATGTTCTGCAGAACCCGAACAGTGGCGAACACTGTTCGCCCAACACTACTCCACGCCCTTTTTCTGAATTTGAACCCTAGTCACTCAATGACCAACTGTACCAGGTTTAAGGCTTGTGCCATTAACAGTGCAAGAATGGCAGCACATTCTGATTTGCTTTATGTAAACGATCATAATTACGAAAAATGACCGTAATTACAGAATTCCCTATAAACGCCACATTTCGCATATTTTCATAAAATTCACGAAATTTCGATGACTACCATGATCGTAATTTCGTGAATTACACAAAATTTTACGTAATCGTAAATAGGTCATTACGCTCATCACTACCTACATAGTTATGTCATGGACTGTCCTCAGAAGAGCTCACAATTTATTCCCCGCCATAGTTTATGTCCTACAAAACGATGTATTTATATAGCAATGACATCAAAATTTACAAAGTACGTAGGTTTATGAGCTCCAAATTGGTGGGTGAGTGGACCCCAGGCTGAAACTTTCCTAGTGGGTAGGTCCTAAGTTTCACAGTCTGACCCTGGACATAAGAGAATTTTCTCTTCTTCTCTGAACATTTGTTACAGGACCTTAAAGCACGAGGGCTGTCATCAGGGGGTTCGAGGACCCAAGGTGAGGTGGCTTTGAAACCTACCTTTCATAGTTTCCGTGGGTGCCCTGAAAAATGTATTACATGATTCATACATTACACTAAGGATTTGGATTATGGTCTCCTAATCAATGGTTAAAATATTAAAAAAGACATTTTCTAAAAGGTCTACCAGTGAAAACGATCTCGAAATAAGAAACAGCATTTTGTGTATGTGAAGGATTGGACTGGATGTTGCTCTCATTACCTCAATGCCTAAGCACTTATTAACTAGTATACCTGTGTCTCATTGGCCTCGGTGAAGCTCCATTTGTGGGTGGTGCTCAAGTTAATCTCAACAGTCGTTTCATTTTCAGCAATGAATGGAACTCCAGCCTTAAACATAGTTTCTGCACCAACTTCAAAGGTAAATCCGTGCTCATGGGTGAAGCTGCTAGAATCCTTAATGGTCTTCGTGAACCTGCCACAAACAAATCATAATACTGTTACGTATGGATTGCAAGAACAAAGGACTAAAGCTACACATACATGAAGCAAGGGAAGGAGGGGCAGTGAAAGTAATAACTGTCGGGAAAAGTCTTCTACATTGGGAGGGAGAGTCAGTGTTTCACAAAAGAATTATGTTTGCTAGAAACACAATTTATGATGCAAAGTGCCCCCATACAAGAAATGGAACTTTGCAGGAAACTGAAAGAGCCCCACATAACAATTAAGCAGCATGTTACCCCAAAACACATAATTCAGCAGTGTGTACGCTAAATATTGCAATTGGAATTGTGTTCTACATAAAAAATGCATTAATGGAGAGAGAGGGTATTTATTTTATAGTAGGACCAGCTAATGACCCCGCGTTGCCCGGGTATGTATTTGGCTGGTGTTGGCTGCGCCCACTTTTTCTATCCCTATCACACAATTACTCAATGACCAAGTTTATGAGCTTTGTGGTCCTTGGCATCAATAATTTGTATTTTCCCACTGAAATGAAACAAATCTGATTGGCTGTTTGTGGCTCCACCCCTTTTCTGAATTTGAACCCCAGTCACCCAATGACCAACTGTACCAGGCTTGTGGCCTTTGTCATTAACAGTGCAAGAATGGCAGCAATTTAAATATTCCCATTGAAAATCAACAGGCACATTTTAATTAGCTTTTTTAGGCTCCACTCACCCTCACTCAGTCCAACCACTTTTCTGAATATTAATTCCAGTCACCCAGTAACCAACAGTGCAAAGTTTGAGAAACCTGCCAGTGAAGAAGGGCTGCAGTTCACATTTTTCCATGGACATTTGTTTTTGACTCCACCCACTTTGTGTAACCTTGACACACAGTCACTCAATGACCAAGTTTGTGAGCTTTCTGGTTCCTCCTGGCATAAAAAATGTGTGAATGGAAGCAGTTTATCCAGGCAAAGAAATCTGATTAAACAAAATTACTGGAGTGCGCTCCCCCTCCCCAATGTCCAAGTGTCCTACTGTAAAAAGTCTCAGTTAACACGTCCTCCACTCAGAACGTCCAACTTCCAGATGCTCCAGAGTATTCACCCGTGGCGGGCAGATTCGCATAAACCCAAGAGAAGAAAACACATAGAAACAATCATAGTGCGATCCGTCTGATCAATATTCAACAGGGACCATCACCCTAAAGGGCCCTGATTGTGCAGCTTATATTATGGGGTCACCTTTGTGTCTGCAACTTATAGCTAACAAATGGCACGCTTACCTTGCTGCCAGGCTGCCCAGCCCTACAGACAGCAACTGCGCTTTGGAGGGTTACACCACTTCCTTCCAGTGGTACTGATACATCCAATCTCAAATAAAACAATAAGATGACATCATCGTGCAAGCATGCTTGTAACTCAACTGAATGATCATGAGAAATATACTCTATTGGTCTCCTGCTCACCCTTTCCTACTGCTGCCCACACTCACAGACAGCTGTCCACGCTTAATGGGTGTGCAGTCCTGGACACAGTCTTCCCAATATGATCCACCTTCACAATCTCATGTCAGAATCTCAGACATCATCTACAAACTAAAAGGCTTCCAATAGTGTAAGATCCACGATTTATTTATCTTACACTATTGGAAGCCTTTTAGTTTGTAGATGATGTCTGAGATTCTGACATGAGATTGTGAAGGTGGATCATATTGGGAAGACTGTGTCCAGGACTGCACACCCATTAAAGGAATACTATCGAAGTATGCATTTATTTTGAAATGCTGTATGTTGTAGCACACATTAGGGCAAGTACTAGGAGCAATTTGATTCCTCACACAGCTGTTCCTCTCAGCTGTAAAATCCTCCGTCAGTTTTGGCGTCAGTGTTGGATACAAAATGTATCTAATACTGAGCTCCCAGAGGGCTAGACCATGTCTCTACACAGGGGAGTTGCTATCAACTCCTCAGTTTATAGTTTAATTATCACCTTGCTGAAAGAATCTTGTTGATATGGTGGTAAGGGGTTAAAGATTCTAGCAATGTGTGTTTATTATCTTTGCTTCTCTTGACTGATAAAGATACTAATAATGCTAATTGTAGACAGTGGTCTGCCCCTCTCAGCAGCTTGTAAAGTGGATGCAGCCTGGAGTGAATCACCTCAAGCAGGCAGCCAGTCTGAGTGTAAACACAGACTAGAGTTATAGCTAGTTATATTCCAGCAATATTCCAGCTCATTTAGTTACCTGTTACCACCTCAGCTCAGCCTATTTCTCCTCATGTCTCCTGCATGCTGTGAGTGACACAGTGACATATATTTGTGAGCTGTGTGACAGAGTAACCAAGCAGCTCAGGGTGACCCAAACTACTATGAGCTGTGTGAGAAATGAATTTTTAAGCAGGGATAGTGAGAGAGAGACCTGGGTGAATAAATAAAGTGCCCCTAGCACTAGTGGTAATGTGTACACTAATATAGAGTATTAAAAAAAAAGTCGTTTCAATCGATAGTATTCCATTAAGCGTGGACAGCTGTCTGTGAGTGTGGGCAGCAGTAGGAAAGGGTGAGCAGGAGACCAATAGAGTATATTTCTCATGATCATTCAGTTGAGTTACAAGCATGCTTGCACGATGATGTCATCTTATTGTTTTATTTGAGATTGGATGTATCAGTACCACTGGAAGGAAGTGGTGTAACCCTCCAAAGCGCAGTTGCTGTCTGTAGGGCTGGCCAGCCTGGCAGCAAGGTGAGCGTGCCATTTGTTAGCTATAAGTTGCAGACACAAAGGTGACCCCATAATATAAGCTGCACAATCAGGGCCCTTTAGGGTGATGGTCCCTGTTGAATATTGATCAGACGGATCGCACTATGATTGTTTCTATGTGTTTTCTTCTCTTGGGTTTATGCGAATCTGCCCGCCACGGGTGAATACTCTGGAGCATCTGGAAGTTGGACGTTCTGAGTGGAGGACGTGTTAACTGAGACTTTTTACAGTAGGACACTTGGACATTGGGGAGGGGGAGCGCACTCCAGTAATTTTGTTTAATTTGTCTAGATGTACATGTAGCATCTGTGTTGAGTTGCAGCAGACCCTAACATATAGGGGGGAGAGGGCAATAGAGGGGAGCGCAATTGTAATATTAATATAAAGAAATCTGATTGGTTGTGTGTGGCTCCACCTCTTTCGTGAATTTGAACACCATCACTTAATGGCCGACTGTAGCAGGATTAATGCCCCTGGCATTAACAATGTAAGAAAAGCAGCAGTTTCTAAATTCCCCTTGAAAATCAATATGTGAATTTTGATTGGCTATTGTAGGCTCCACCCACTTTTCTGATTATTAATCCCAGTCACCTGGTGACCAACTGTGTCAAGTTTAAGAACCCTACCATTAACAGTGTAAGAATGGCTGCAGGTTATATTTTCCCATGTAAAAAGTTACCGTAGTTGTTTTTGCCTCTGCCCACTGTTTCTAACCTTGACATACAGTCACTGAAGTTTATGAGCTTTGGGGTCCTTGGGATCAATAAATTGCATTTTCTCATTGAAATTAAACAAATCTGATTTGCTGTTTATGGCCCACCCCTTTTCAGAATTTAAACCCCCGTCTCCCAATGACTGACTGTATCAAGTTGAGGCCTTTGCCATTAAGAGTGTAAGAATGGCAGCAATGTAAATATTACCCTTGGAAATCAATAGGTGAATTTTGATTGGCTGTTGTAGGCTCCGCCCACTTTCCTGTATATTAGTCCAAGTCATCCAGTGACTAACTGTGTCAAGTTTTAGAACTATGCCATTAACAGTGTAAGAATGGCTGCAGTTTATATTTCCCCATGTAAAAAATGTAGTCGTTGGCACTGCCCACTTTTTGAATTTTAACCCCTGTCACCCAGTGACCAACTGTATCAGGTTTGAGACATCTGCTATTGACAGTGTAAGAATGGCAGCAGTTTAAATATTCCCCTTGAAAATCAACAGGTTGGCTGCTGGAGGCTCCACCAATTTTCCTGAATATTAATTTCAGTTACCCAGTGTGTAACTGGGCAAAGTTTGAGAACCCTGCCATTAACCATGTAAGAATGGCTGCAATTTATATTTTTCCAGAGAAATTTGTTTTTGGCTAGGCCAACTTTTTGTAACCGTGACACACAGTCACTCAATGACCAAGTTTGTGAACTTTTGGGTTCCTGGCATCAAAAATGTGTGAATGGAAGCAGTTTTTCCAGCAAGGAAATCTGATTGGCTGTTTGTGGCTCCGCCCTTTAGTAAATTTGAACCCCAGTCACCCAATGACTGACTGCAGCAAGTCTGAAGCCTCTGCCATAAACAGTGTAAGAATAGCAGCAGTTTAAATATTCCCCTTGAAAATCAATAGGTTAATTTTGATTGGCTGTTGTAGGCTCCACCCACATTTCTGAATATTAATCCCAGTCACCCAGTGACCTACTGTGCAAAGTCTGAGAACCCTACCATTAACAGTGTAAGAATGGCTGCAGTTTACATTTTCCCAATAAAATTTGTATTTTTCTTCGCCCCCTGATGTGGCAAGTGGGAACATACTGTGATTTCTGCCCTTTAGGGATTAAAGCATACAGGAACCCCAAGGCGTCTTCAAAAAACAGACTGACTTTCATTGAAAATTCAAACATGTACAACCATAGAAAATCCCTCTTATCCTCCTTAAAATAAGTGACAACACAGCCGTTAAAAATGAACATCAGCTGATGTACCACCCATTCTCACTAGTATGCAGTGGTGCTCATCTGAGCTAGGATATCCGAGATACTCGGCTATCCTAGCTCTTTTTTCACTATTCGAGCTCGAATACCGAACTCGAATAGTATTAGCTATCCGGGCTGTGCTATCCAAGCGCACTCGCATAGCAATCAGCTATCCGGAGATATCCTAGCTATCCGAGCTCGGATAGCGTCACCAGCTCGGATAGCGTCACGTCAGACGTCACCTCGAGTCCTCACAAGCGAATCAGAGGGCTCCCAGCCCTCTGACTGCAGCCAATCACAGAGGGGGAGCCTGGCAAAGCCCCCCTCTATAAACAGCGGGCGCCATCTTGCCTCACTCGTCCTGCTTGCGACTTACTGACTGGTTGTACTGAGAGACTGCTCCAGTGCCTTTTGTCTGTGTGCAAGTGCATTTATATTGTTCTAAACCAAGCGTTTTTACACTCCAACACTTGATATTCAACTGTATTGCTTTGTATTGTAGATAGATGGGGCTTGATTCACAAAGCAGTGCTAACTGTTAGCACGCCTGTGAAAACCCCCTTACCACGTCTAAACAAGCTTTTCGCGCATAAAACTTTATGCGCATAAAACTTTACGCGCGTAAAACTTTACGCGCGCACTGCACAGAGCACAGGGCGCTCCGCATGAAGCGCCCATTAAAGCCTATGGGACTTAGCGCGCATAAAACTTTGCGCGCATAAAACTTTGCGCGCGCAAAGTTAGCGCGCGATCTGATTGAGAAATCCGGTGCTAACCTACTTAGCACCCTGGTTAGCACGTCTAAAGACTTTAGACGTGCTAAGTAGGTTAGCACCACTTTGTAAATCAAGCCCATTGTATTTTAGGCAGTTTAGTTTGTGTGATTAGGGACTAGGGAGGGAGACGCACTGGTGCTGCTGCTGCAGCTGCAGCCAGCAGCTACGCCCTGTGCCTAGGCAAGGCAGCCTGCCCTGCTCTGTGCTCTAGTCTCTAGTTACCTGTGCTCTCACCTGTCCTACTCTACTGTACTACTACTTCTGTGTTAGATAGATTTGTACTATTTTGTAGTTAGCAAGGCCCAGCTTTACTGCTATACCTGTCCTGTATCTGCTCTCTGTAATCTACTCACACCTGTCCTATTATTTAGCTAGATTCTTCTATTGTTTAGTTAGTACTGTAGTGTACTCTAGTCTGTGTATAGGGACCGTCCGTCACCGCGTTACCTAGGGTCTTTGTGTGCGCAGTGCACGTCTGCGCTGTCTGCACCCTCTCATTAGTGCTAAACCCGTCCTATTGTTTATATTACTTGTATTGTGTATTCGCTGACTATACTGTACTGTAGTCTGTGTATAGGGACACCGTCAGTCAGCGTCAGCTAGGGTCTTTGTGTGCGCAGTGCACGTCTGCGCTGTCCGCACCCTCTCATTAGTGCTACACCCGTCCTATTTTTTATATTACTTCTATTGTGTATTCGCTGAATTTTGTACTGTACTGTAGTCTGTGTATAGGGACACCGTCAGTCAGCGTCAGCTTGGGTCTTTGTGTGCGCAGTGCACGTCTGCACTGTCCGGACCCTCTCGTTAGTGCTACACCCATCCTATTTTTTATATTACTTCTATTGTGTATTTGCTGACTTGTACTGTACTGTGGTCTGTGTATAGGGACACCGTCAGTCAGCGTCAGCTAGGGTCTTTGTGTGCGCAGTGCACGTCTGTGCTGTCCGCACCCTCTCATCAGTGCTAGACCCGTCCTATTTTTTTATATTACTTCTATTGTGTATTTGCTGACTTGTACTGTACTGTAGTCTGTGTATAAGGACACTGTCAGTCAGCGTCAGCTAGGGTCTTTGTGTGCGCAGTGCACGTCTGCGCTGTCCGCACCCACTCGTTAGTGCTACACCTGTCCTATTGTTTATATTACTTGTATTGTGTATTTGCTGACTTGTACTGTACTGTAGTCTGTGTATTGGGACACCGTCAGTCAGCGTCAGCTAGGGTCTTTGTGTGCGCACTGCGCACTCTCTCGTTAGCGCTACACCGATCTCTGCTGTAGAGTACACCTGTCCGTCACCTCACACACCCACCACCACCACCAGTCCCACCCCATTAAAGTACCCCACTTGTCCCTCCCGCCTTTACATACATAAGTTTTTTTTTCATTTGTATAATATTAAAAATATACGATGTCTGGCACTGGCAGCCGCGGTTTGGACAGGGGCAGCAAGGGCATCGCCAAGAGAGGAGGTCGTGGGCGTGGCAGCCGCGCAACCACCACCATGCGCAGTTCTGCGTCTGCACCAGTGGCTATTCCGCCATTAGCCACTGGCCATGGACGCCTTGGCCGCCCAACAGCTGGGAGTCACGCTGCAGAGACACAGCAGCAGCAGCAGCGTGTGGCCCAGATGTTCCTCCCACCGCCAGGTCGTAGCCGTCCTATTGAGGAGAAGGACGCAGACTCTGTGGTGGAACTGATGGTGGATGAGCAGGCCACCATTAGCTCTGAACCGAGTCCTCCACCCCCGCCACCACTCCTGTTCGCAAGAGCAGCAGCAGCCGACCAGCACTGCCTAGGGAGCAGGAGGAGGAGTGCAGTTCTCCAGCCTTAGCGGGCGACACCAGCACCCTGTCACTCAGCACCTTCTTATCCCCAACCACAGCGGGGTTATGGAGTGCTGTTGCGGCAGAATTGGAGGAGGAAGGAATGCTTATGGGCACTTTGGGGGATGATGCTTTGGACAGTCAGACAGTGGTGACTGTCCATCCGCCCATGCATGCAGAAGGGGAGTTTGTGGGATCCCAGCAGGACATGTTTGCGGAGGGGGAGGATGATGATGACAGGGTGAAGGACAGAGACTGGGTGCCAGATCCTGGGAGTGGGGATGTCATAAGCTTTGAGGAGGAGGAGGAGGATGTCTGTGGGCCTTGCTAGAAGGATCAGCATCGCAGGCATGGGCAGGATCACAAGTGTGCATGGTATGCAGGCCACACAGTGTGCTGATCCGGAGACGAGTTCTGCCAGTGCCACCACCAGCCGCACCAAGAACCCCCCCCCCCCCCAACCACCACAGGGAGACCAGCGGCAGCAGCACCTTCCAGCCGAAGGGGCAACTTCATCTCCCCAATTTGGAATTTTTTCACCCTGCCATATGTGGAGTGCAAGTATGCCACCTGCAACCAGTGCCGACAACAGCTCAGCAGAGGGAAGGAGCCCCCTGCGTACGGCACCACCTCTCTGGTGACCCATCTGGCAGGGAAACACTTTCATGAGCAGTTCATGAAGTTGAAAGCAGCTGGCAGTGGCAGACCCGCCCCCCTCCACCTCCTCCAGCAGCACCAGCAGGAGTGCGTCAGAAACGCACTGCTCCTCCTCCCTCTGCAACTCCTGCCGCCGACACTGAGGCCTGTTCTGGCAGCCAGTCCTCAGTGGCCTCCTCTGCTCCCTCCACTGATTCCCGTGCCAGCAAAAGGCGTCGCCAGACCCTGCTCAGCAACACCTTCCCGGGGGTAGTCAGGGTTCTGCCTCCCAGCAGCCGTCGTGTGCGTCAGCTGAACGGCTTGCTGGCACGGACCATGTGCTCCCAACTCCTGCCTTATTCCCTTGTGCAGGAGGGGAGCGACATGCGTGCGCTCCTGATGTGTGCAGCCCCCGATTGACCAATCCCCAGCTGACATTATTTTGCACGCATGGTCATCCCTGCACTTCACCGCTCTGTGATGGCCAATGTCGGGAGAGGGCTGGATCACGCGGTGGGTCAACGGGTCCACGTCACCATGCACTCGTGGAGCAGCCGGTTTGGGACAGGCCGCTATCTGTCCTTCACCGCGCATTTGGTCAGCTTGGTGGAAGAGGGTGAGGAGGGGGGAGCAGCATCGGGCACTGTCAGAGCAGCAGCAGCAGCAACAATGCAGTGGGTGGTGCCACCATGCAGGGTCAGCGGAATTACAACAGGTTCCTCTGATTCGCTTCCATCCTCTGGCACACCAGCCCAAACCCCCCGCCTCAGCAGCAGCATGAAGCCCCGCCACTGCCAAGCGCTGCTGGAATTGGTCAGCCTGGGGAAGACCAAACTGATGGCGAACCATGTCCTGGCCAAACTCCGAGAGCAGGAGAGGAATTGGCTGACCCCCAGAGGCCTCAGAGTCGGAGAGGTGGTGTCCGACAATGGGGCAAACCTTGTTGCTGCCATCAACAAGTGAGACCTGACCCACATCCCCTGCCTGGCGCACGTCCTAAACCTGGTAGTCCAAAAGTTCCTGGGGACCTACCAGGGGATGGACCGACTCCTTGAGGCGGCAAGGAAGGTTGTGCGTCATTTCCGGCACTCGCCTGCAGCCGTAGCGAGCCTGGAAGAGGTGCAGAAGGAGCTGCACCTGCCACAGCACTGGCTCATGCTCGATGTTCCAACTCACTGGAACTCTACCCTGGCGATGTTGGAGCGTCTGGTTGAACAGAGGCAGGCTGTCAGCCAGTACCTTGCACAAGCAACAGTTGCCGCCATCACTGCAACTGTGCGTGCTGCCACCAACCTCCCGTCCATCATCTTCACGGAGGACTGGGGGCACATGAAGCAGGTGTGCTCAGCCCTGGCACCCTTCCTGCAGGCCACCGACATGGTAAGCAGGGACCATGCAATGGTGTGCGAGTGGGTCCCCTTGGTGTGTGTGCTGGACAGGGCCCTGTATGCACTGCTGGAAGAGGGAGCGGCAGCCTTGGACCAGCAGGAGCTGCAGGCAGCTTCACAGGCCACCTCTGAGGAGGAGGGCTTGGAGTTGGTGGAGGTCCCTGACATTGCTGCTGATGAGGGGGTGCATCAGAGCGCAGCTGGACTGGGGCGGGGGTGGAGAGAGGATGAGGTGGAGGAGGCAGAGGATGAGGAGGACAGTAGGGATGCTCGGATGTGCCTCATCCACGAATTCGGCAATCCGCGTGGTTGCAAAAAAAAATCCGCATTCGGCCCGCCGCATGCGGATTTTCGTCCGCGTCCACGCAACCACTCGGATTTTCTGCCATGAATGGCATAATCACGCGTGGATTCCCGCCCGGAGGCGGATTTTCTTTTAACGTTAATAACAAAGCCCCCATACATGCTACAATCCCCCAAATTGCATGGATTATAGAGGTGATAAGGGGCAACATAACTTCAACATAAAAAAATCCCAAAAATGTTTTTATTTTTTTTAATGGCTTTTAAAGACAAATCACCACTGTAAATGGGGCTATTAATTGGTAATACATGGTTTTAAAAAGGGATATATATGCGTTAAGCAATCAAAGAGGTGAAGGTGAGTTCCAATGGCACTTGGCGGCGAAGGTACCGCTGGAGGAGGATGAGTGGCTGACGCCAAAAAGGCCCCAGAGAGGTTTTTGTAATTTTTTTTTTTTTTGCAGCAATTAGCAATGACATCGCAGCAGAGTTGTCAGTGGACACGGGCAGTGTGAACGCAGAGTGCAGTGGTGGTAGCGACTGAGTCAGGAGAAGGACTATGCGGGCGGTCAGTTCAGCAGCACAGAAGGACCACGACAACATACTGGTAGTAGTAGTAGCAGCACAGCGTCATAGTGCTGGCCAAAAAATTAAATGCACCCGGTGACCCGGGCAGTGTGAACGCAGACAGAGTACATTGGTGGAAGCGAGTGAGTCAGGAGGAGGAGGACAATGCGGGCGGTCAATTCAGCAGCACAGAAGGACCATGGCAACATACTGGTGGTAGTAGTAGCAGCACAGCGTCATAGTGCTGGCCAAAAAATTAAATGCACCCGGTGACCCGGGCAGTGTGAACCCAGACAGAGTACATTGGTGGAAGCGACTGAGTCAGGAGGAGGAGGACAATGCGGGCGGTCAGTTCAGCAGCACAGAAGGACCATGGCAACATACTGGTGGTAGTAGTTGTAGCACAGCGTCATAGGATGCAGTGGGCACAGTACAAGGTCACTGAAGGATGCAGTGGGCACAGCAGTGGGCACTGGATATACAACTAGGTCACTGAAGGATGCAGTGGGCACAGTACAAGGTCACTGAAGGATGCAGTGGGCACAGCAGTGGGCACTGGATATACAACTAGGTCACTGAAGGATGCAGTGGGCACAGTACAAGGTCACTGAAGGATGCAGTGGGCACAGCAGTGGGCACTGGATATACAACTAGGTCACTGAAGGATGCAGTGGGCACAGTATAAGGTCACTGAAGGATGCAGTGGGCACAGCAGTGGGCACTGGATATACAACTAGGTCACTGAAGGATGCAGTGGGCACAGTACAAGGTCACTGAAGGATGCAGTGGGCACAGCAGTGGGCACTGGATATACAACTAGGTCACTGAAGGATGCAGTGGGCACACAAGGATGTCACACTGTGTAATGAGATGCTTATATGCCAGCGAGCGAGCAGTGGGCACTGGGCACGGCACAAGGTCACTGACAGAATGAATGAACAGCGCTGGCAGAGAGTGGCGGTGCCGGCGGTGTGACTGGCTGCCTGCAAATAGTACAAGTGAAGTGTATAACTGTCACTGAAATAATATACAAGTGTGTAATGAGATGCTTATATGCCAGCGAGTGAGCAGTGGGCACTGGGCACGGCACAAGGTCACTGACAGAATGAATGAACAGCGCTGGCAGAGAGTGGCGGCGCCGGCGGTGTGACTGGCTGTCTGCAAATAGTACAAGTGTATAACTGTCACTGGAATATACAAGTGAACACTGCAGCTGCACTAACCTGCCTGCCTGCACTACACACAGATAATCCCCACTCCCACTACACTGACTACACTGCAGCACTGAACCTGCCTGCACTACACACAGTTAAATAATCACTAGACTCCCACACTCCCACTACACTACACTGACTACAACTAACTACAGCAATCACTCACTGACTAGCTAACTGTGTACAGTATAAGAGCAGTGTTAGCAAAAAAACGCTTTGTTTTTAACACAATAAATGCACTTGCTCAAACAACAATGGCCTGGAGATAATCCTCTCAGCACCACAGTCTAGCAAGGACAGAGCTTTTCCATCATGGCCGCCGCTTTATATTCAGGAGGGGAGGGCATAGCTCCCCTCTGTGATTGGTTTCTAGGGCCTGGCTGGGGCCCTCTGATTGGCCTTCAATGTGTCACTTCCGCATAGTTTGATGCATTTCCGCTAACCACGACTTCAGCGCCGGGTTTCACGAGCGTGAATGCGGATTTCTGTCCGCATTCACGCGAAGCCGAAGCAGATTTTCGTGGTTGAAAATCTATTCACGGCTTAGTGTGTCCGAGTCGGAATGCGTCAAAATGGTCGTGAATCCACGCGTAAGCGTTATCACGACCTGGCGGTGAGCACCACTGGAGGACAGCACTGTCGGCTCTGGGGATGCCGATGATGTACCAGCAGACGTGGCCAGACTCTTCCCAATGGCAGCGCACATGCTGAGGTGCCTGCGCACGGACCCAAGGGTCATCCAGATGAAGAAGAGGGAGGACATCTGGATCTGCATGATGCTGGACCCACGTCTGAAGGGGAAGCTCAGCCAGTTCCTGCCTGCAGGAGGAGACCGTGTGCAACAAATTAGAGATTTGCAGCTGTCCCTTGTTGAGCGCTTGGAGGAAGCCTTCCCTCAGCCATCCACCCCCACTGTCCAGCCAGCACAGAGGCAGCAGCAGGTGTCTGCATCCACCAGCAGCAAGCGCACCACAGACCTGCTGTCTCTGACCAACGAGCTCTACATGAGTGTAGAGCTGCCAAGGACTAGAGAGGAGGTGCCTGCAGCAGCATCCTTCTCCGGTCACAGACAGCGCTTGACCCGCATGGTGGCTGACTACATGGAGTCCTTCAGCGGGCTTGACAGCATTGCCCCTGTTGATCCCATGGAGTATTGGGTCAAGCACCTGCCGATCTGGAGCAAGCTTGCGCAGAACGCCCTGGAAGTGCTCTCCTGCCCCCCTTCCAGCGTACTGTCAGAGCGTTGCTTCAGTGCAGCCGGTGGAGTCGTCACTGAGAAGTGATCTCGTCTGTCTCACAAGTCTGTGGACAGACTGACGTTTCTCAAAATGAACCAGGCTTGGGTGGAAGGCGAATTCCTGGCCCACACACACATTACACCTGCTGCTGCTGTATTTCTTCCTGCTGTCTGTGTCTCCACTGCCAGGGAACACATTACAAGGTGCTGCTGCCCATGCGCCACCAGCTATTACGCTCAAAAATAGCTGCCTGCATTATTTTGAGAAAAAAAAATGTAATTATTTTAGAGGTGTCCGGGTTGAAAACTGTGCTGTCCCAATTGTGTATTGGACACCAGTGTTGCTCGGATACCTCATTATCCTTTTCGAGTTTGGTCCAATTCGGATAGTAAACTATCCGAATTCACTCGAAGTCGAATATCCGATGTAATCGAATATCCGATTCGACCTCGGATATCCGACGTCACTATCCGAGTCTGTATTCGTGTTAAATATTCGAGCTGGCCTTAAATAGCTTGTAAAACTTGTATAGGAGGTCAATGATGCATGAAACCACCTTTTTTATGAAGAAAAACATCAAGTGATTATGTGGTGATGTAGTAGTTATAAAAAAGGTCTCAAAAAAGTAAATTAACTTCATGAAAAGTGTTTGCATGAGAAGGTATGTCCAAAATGGTTGTAAGTTGGAAGTCTTCATTTACGTCATCTTCATCTTCTTCTTCTATATCTTCTTCTTCTATATCTTCTTCTTCTATATCTTCTTCTTCTTCATCTTCTTCTATATCTTCTTCTTCTATATCTTCTTCTTCTATATCTTCTTCTTCTATATCTTCTTCTTCTATATCTTCTTCTTCTTCTTCTATATCTTCTTCTTCTTCTTCTATATCTTCTTCTGCTATATCTTCTTCTTCTGTATCTTCTTCTTCTTCTATATCTTCTTCTATATCTTCTTCTTCTTCTTCTTCTATATCTTCTTCTTCTATATCTTCTTCATCTTCTTCATCTTCTATATCTTCTTCTTCTATATCTTCTTCATCTTCTTCATCTTCTTCTATATCTTCTTCTTCTATATCTTCTTCTTCTATATCTTCTTCTTCTATATCTTCTTCTTCTTCATCTTCTTCTTCTTCCTCCTCTTCTTCTCTATCATTATATTATGTGTCTTGGTTTTCCTTTCTTTTGTAATATTTTTTTTTACTTCATTTGTGGAAATATTTTATTGTAATAACACCATAGTTATATTAGTGTTGATGGCATAATAGGTAGGTAGTGGCACATTGCAAGCCACAGCGCCTTTTTCTGTGTACCCTGGCGGTGGTAAAAGACAGACATCAGCAGGAGGAGGAAGTAGTAGTTGCAGGCTTGCAGCTATTTGTAGTGTGTGGTAATAGTCGGTTGGTACTCGGTAGGAGAGTGGGTGGGCAGGTGGCAGTAGAAAATAGTTCTTCTTCTGTTCTCCCTGGCAGTGGTAGCAGCACACAGACAGCAGAAGCTCAATGCAGCTACAGGAGGAGGAGTAATGTGTGCCAGGCAGTGTGATGTGACTGACATAATAGGCCCTGGTACCTAGCGGTGGTACCAGGGCCATAAATGAACATCATGAGGTTCCAGACAGCGTTCGTGAAGCCCACATTGTGTCCAATACACAATTGGGACAGCACAGTTTTCAACCCGGACACCTCTAAAATAATTACAATTTTTTTTTTTTCAAATGAATGCAGCTATTGTTGAGCGTAATAGCTGGTGGCGATTGGGCAGCAGCACCTTGTAATGTGTTCCCTGGCAGTGGAAACACACAGACAGCAGGAGAAAATATAACAGCAGGCAGCGTGAGGAGGATAAGTGTGTGTGGCAGACTGGCATTTGGCAGCAGGCAGTAGGGCAGGCAGCGAGACATAGTAGGCCCTGGGTCCTAGCGGTGGTCCCAGGGCCGTAAATGAACAGCATGAGGTTCCAGACAGCGGTCGTGAAGCCCACATTGTGTCCAATACACAATTGGGACAGCACAGTTTTCAACCCGGACACCTCTAATAATTACAATTTTTTTTTTCAAAGTAATGCAGCTATTGTTGAGCGTAATAGCTGGTGGCGCTTGGGCAGCAGCACCTTGTAATGTGTTCCCTGGCAGTGGAAACACACAGACAGCAGGATGAAATATAACAGCAGCAGCAGCAGCAGCAGGTGTATGTGTGTGTGCCAGTCGCCACTTCATGTACCCCTCTCGCCGACAACAGGGGCCATGAATTCGCCTTCCACCCAAGCCTGGTTAATTTTGAGAAACGTCAGTCTGTCCACAGACTTGTGAGACAGACGAGATCGCTTCTCAGTGAAGACTCCACCGGCTGCACTGAAGCAACGCTCTGACAGTACGCTGGAAGGGGGGCAGGAGAGCACTTCCAGGGCGTACTGCGCAAGCTCGCTCCAGATCGGCAGGTGCTTGACCCAATACTCCATGGGATCAACAGGGGCCACGCTGTCAAGCCCGCTGAAAGACCCCATGTAGTCAGCTACCATGCGGGTCAAGCGCTGCCTGTGACTGGAGAAGGATGCTGCTGCAGGCACCTCCTCTCTAGTCCTTGGCAGCTCTACACTCATGTAGAGCTTATGGGTCAGAGACAGCAGGTCTGTGGTGCGTGAGCGCTTGCTGCTGGTGGATGCAGGCACCTGCTGCTTCCTCTGTGCTGGCTGGACAGTGGGGGTGGATGGCTCAGGGAAGGCTTCCTGCAAGTGCTCAACAAGGGACAGCTGCAAATCCCTCATTTGTTGCGCACGGTCTCCTCCTGCAGGCAGGAACTGGCTGAGCTTCCCCTTCAGACGTGGGTCCAGCATCATGCAGATCCAGATGTCCTCCCTCTGCTTCATCTGGATCACCCTTGGGTCTTTGCGCAGGCACCTCGGCATGTGCGCTGCCATTGGGAACAGTCTGACCACGTCTGTTGGCACATCATCGGCAGCCCCAGAGCCGACATTGCTGTCCTCCTCTGCCTTCTCCACCTCATCCTCTCTCCACCCCCGCCCCAGTCCAGCTGCGCTATGCTGCTCCCCCTCATCAGCAGCAAGGTCAGGGACCTCCAACAACTCCGAGCCCTCCTCCTCAGAGGTGGCCTCTGAAGATGCCTGCAGCTCCTGCTGGTCCAAGGCTGCCGCTCCCTCTTCCACCAGTGCATACAGGGCCCTGTCCAGCACACACACCAAGGGGACCCACTCGCACACCATTGCATGGTCCCTGCTCACCATGTTGGTGGCCTGCAGGAAGGGTGCCAGGACTGAGCACACCTGCTGCATGTGCCCCCAGTCCTCCGTGGAGATGATGGACGGGAGGTTGGTGGCGGCATGCCCAGTTGCAGTGAGGGAGGCAACTGTTGCTTGTGCAACGTACTGGCTGACAGCCTGCCTCTGTTCAACCAGACGCTCCAACATTGCCAGGGTGGAGTTCCAGCGAGTTGGAACATCGAGCATGAGCCGGTGCTGTGGCAGGTGCAGCTCCTTCTGCACCTCTTCCAGGCTCGCCACGGCTGCAGGCGAGTGCCGGAAGTGACGCACAACCTTCCTTGCCGCCTCAAGGAGTCGGTCCATCCCCTGGTAGGTCCGCAGGAACTTTTGGACTACCAGGTTCAGGACGTGAGCCAGGCAGGGGATGTGGGTCAGGTCTCCCCTGCTGATGGCAGCGACCAGGTTTGCCCCATTGTCGGACACCAACTCTTTGCCTCTGAGGCCTCTGGGGGTCAGCCAATTCCTCTCCTGCTCTCGGAGTTTGGCCAGGACGTGGTTCGCCGTCAGTTTGGTCTTCCCCAGGCTGACCAATTCCAGCAGCGCTTGGCAGTGGCGGGGCTTCACGCTGCTGCTGAGGCGGGGGGTTTGGGCTGGTGTGGCGGAGGATGGAAGCGGATCCGAGGAACCTGCTGCTGTTCCGCTGACCCTGCATGGTGGCACTACCCACTGCGTTGTTGGTGCTGCTGCTGCTCTGGCAGTGCCGGACGATGCTGCTTCCCCCTCCTCACCTCCTTCCACCAAGCTGACCCAATGCGCGGTGAAGGACAGATAGCGGCCTGTCCCAAACCGGCTGCTCCACGAGTCCATGGTGACATGGACCCGTTGACCCACCGCGTGCTCCAGCCCTCTCCCGACATTGGCCATCACAGAGCGGTGAAGTGCAGGGATGGTCGTGCATGCAAAATAATGTCGGCTGGGGATTGGCCAATCGGGGGCTGCACACATCAGGAGCACACGCATGTCGCTCCCCTCCTGGGAATAAGGCAGGAGTTGGGAGCACATGGCCCGTGCCAGCAAGCTGTTCAGCTGACGCACGCGACGGCTGCCGGGAGGCAGAACCCTGACCACCCCCTGGAAGGTGTCACTGAGCAGGGTCTGGTGAGGTCTTTTGCTGGCACGGGAATCAGTGGAGGGAGCAGAGGAGGCCACTGAGGACTGGCTGCCAGAACAGGCCTCAGTGTCGGCGGCAGGAGTTGTAGAGGGAGGAGGAGCAGTGCGTTGCTGACGCACTCCTGCTGCCGATGGCTTCGCAGTGGTGACGGGTCTGCCACTGCCGCTGCCAGCTTCCTTCAACTTCACGAACTCCTCATGCTCGTGAAAGTGTTTCCCTGCAAGGTGGTTGACCAGAGAGGTGGTGCCAAACGCAGAGGGCTCCTTCCCTCTGCTGAGCTGCTTGTGGCACTGGTTGCAGGTGGCATACTTGCACTCCAAATATGGAAGGGTGAAAAATTTCCATATTGGGGAGGTGAAGTAGCCCCTTCGGCTGGAAGGTGCTGCTGCCGCTGGTCTCCCTATGGTGGTTGGGGGGGGGGTTCTTGGTGCGGCTGGTGGTGGCACTGGCAGAACTCGTCTCCTGATCAGCACGCTGTGTGGCCTGCATACCACGCCCACTTGTGATCCTGCCCATGCCTGCGATGCTGATCCTTCTAGCAAGGCCCACAGACGCATCCTCCTCCTCCTCCTCAGAGCTTATGACATCCCCACTCCTAGGACCTGGTGGCAACCAGTCTTTGTCCTTCACAATGTCATCATCATCCTCCCCCTCCACAAACATGTCCTGCTGGGATCCCCCAAACTCCCCTTCTGCATGCATGGGCGGATGGACAGTCACCACTGTCTGACTGTCCAAAGCATCATCCCCCAAAGTGCCCATCAGCATTCCTTCCTCTGCCAATTCTTCCGCAACAGCACTCCATACCTTCTCTGTTCCTGGGGTCCATAAGAAGGTGCTGAGTGACAGGGTGCTGGTGTCGCCCGCTGGGGCTGGAGAACTGCACTCCTCCTCCTGCAGTGCTCCCCAGGCAGTGCTGGGCGGCTGCTGCTGCTCTTGCGAACAGGAGTGGTGGCGGGGGTGGAGGACTATGTTCCAGAGCTAATGGTGGCCTGCTCATCCACCATCAGTTCCACCACAGCGTCTGCGTCCTTCTCCTCAATAGGACGGCTACGACCTGGCGGTGGGAGGAACATCTGGGCCACACGCTGCTGCTGCTGTGTCTCTGCAGCGTGACTCCCAGCTGTTGGGCGGCCAAGGCGTCCACAGCCAGTGGCTAATGGCGGAATAGCCACTGGTGCAGACGCAGAACTGCGCATGGTGGTGGTGGCGCGGCTGCCACGCCCACGACCTCCTCTCTTGGCGATGCCCTTGCTGCCCCTGCCCAGACCGCGGCTGCCAGTGCCAGACATTGTATATTTTTTATATTATACAAATGAAAAAAAAGAACTTATGTATGTAAAGGCGGGTGGGACAAGTGGGGTACTTTAATGGGGTGGGACTGGTGGTGGTGGGTGTGTGAGGTGACGGACAGGTGTACTCTACAGCAGAGATCGGTGTAGCGCTAACGAGAGAGTGCGCACTGCGCACACAAAGACCCTAGCTGACGCTGACTGACGGTGTCAGACTACAGTACAATTCAGCTAAGACACAATAGAAGTAGTGATATATAAACAATAGGAGGACGGGTGTAGCACTAACTGGAGGGTGCTGACAGCGCAGATGTGCACTGCGCACACAAAGACCCTAGCTGACGCTGACTGACGGTGTCAGACTACAGTACAATTCAGCTAAGACACAATAGAAGTAGTGATATATAAACATTAGGAGGACGGGTGTAGCACTAACTGGAGGGTGCTGACAGCGCAGATGTGCACTGCGCACACAAAGACGCTAGCTGACGCTGACTGACGGTGTCAGACTACAGTACAATTCAGCTAAGACACAATAGAAGTAGTGATATATAAACATTAGGAGGACGGGTGTAGCACTAACTGGAGGGTGCTGACAGCGCAGATGTGCACTGCGCACACAAAGACGCTAGCTGACGCTGACTGACGGTGTCAGACTACAGTACAATTCAGCTAAGACACAATAGAAGTAGTGATATATAAACATTAGGAGGACGGGTGTAGCACTAACTGGAGGGTGCTGACAGCGCAGATGTGCATTGCGCACACAAAGACCCTAGCTGACGCTGACTGACGGTGTCAGACTACAGTACAATTCAGCTAAGACACAATAGAAGTAGTGATATATAAACATTAGGAGGACGGGTGTAGCACTAACTGGAGGGTGCTGACAGCGCAGATGTGCACTGCGCACACAAAGACGCTAGCTGAC
The DNA here is from genome assembly GCF_040937935.1 of Hyperolius riggenbachi. NCBI lineage: Eukaryota > Metazoa > Chordata > Amphibia > Anura > Hyperoliidae > Hyperolius > Hyperolius riggenbachi. Next base: position 14,247,049 of record NC_090646.1, on the reverse strand, counting down.
GCTGACTGACGGTGTCAGACTACAGTACAATTCAGCTAAGACACAATAGAAGTAGTGATATATAAACATTAGGAGGACGGGTGTAGCACTAACTGGAGGGTGCTGACAGCGCAGATGTGCACTGCGCACACAAAGACGCTAGCTGACGCTGACTGACGGTGTCAGACTACAGTACAATTCAGCTAAGACACAATAGAAGTAGTGATATATAAACATTAGGAGGACGGGTGTAGCACTAACTGGAGGGTGCTGACAGCGCAGATGTGCACTGCGCACACAAAGACGCTAGCTGACGCTGACTGATGGTGTCAGACTACAGTACAATTCAGCTAAGACACAATAGAAGTAGTGATATATAAACATTAGGAGGACGGGTGTAGCACTAACTGGAGGGTGCTGACAGCGCAGATGTGCACTGCGCACACAAAGACGCTAGCTGACGCTGACTGACGGTGTCAGACTACAGTACAATACAGCTAAGACACAATAGAAGTAGTATATATATAAACAATAGGAGGACGGGTGTAGCACTAACTGGAGGGTGCTGACAGCGCAGATGTGCACTGCGCACACAAAGACCCTAGCTAACGTTGACTGACGGTGTCAGACTACAGTACAATACAGCTAAGACACAATAGAAGTAGTATATATATAAACAATAGGAGGACGGGTGTAGCACTAACTGGAGGGTGCGTGCGCACGCACACTAAGACCCTAGCTGACGCTAACTGACGGTCCCTAAACACAGACTAGAGTACAGTGAGTGAGTACACACAGTATTACTAGTACTAACTAAACAATAGAAGAATCGAGCTAAATAGTACAACAGATACGGCAGATACAGCCGGACAGGTATAGCAGTAAAGCTGGGCCTTGCTAACTACAAAATAGTACAAATCTATCTAACACAGAAGTAGTAGTACAGGAGTAGAGTAGGACAGGTGAGAGCACAGGTAAGGTAGAGACTAGAGCACAGAGCAGGGCAGGCACAGGGCCTAGCTGCTGGCTGCAGGCCTGCAGCAGCACCAGTGACAGTCTCCCTCCCTAGTCCCTAATCACACTAACTAAACTGCCTAAAATACAATCTATCTACAATACAAAGCAATACAGTTGAAGATCAAGTGTTGGAGTGTAAAAACGCTTGGTTTAGAGCAATGGAAATGCACTTGCACACAGACAAAAAGCACTGGAGCAGTTCTCTCAGTACAATCAGTCAGTAAGTCGCAAGCAGGACGAGTGAGGCAAGATGGCGTCCGCTATTTATAGAGGGGGGCTTGGCCAGGCTCCCCCTCTGTGATTGGCTGCAGTCAGAGGGCTGGGAGCCCTCTGATTCGCTTGTGAGGACTCGAGGTGACGTCTGTCGTGACGCTATCCGAGCTCGGATAGCTAGGATATCTCCGGATAGCTGCTTGCTATCTGAGTGCGCTTGGATAGCACAGCCCGGATAGCTAATACTATTCGAGTTTGGTATTCGAGCTCGAATAGTGAAAAAGAGCTAGGATTATCCGAGTACCTTGGATATCCTAGCTCTGATGAGCACCAGTGTTGGACACAATATGGGCTTCACGGCCGCTGTCTGGAACCTCATGCTGTTTATTTACGGCCCTGGAACCACCGCTAGGACCCAGGGCCTATTATGTCTCGCTGCCTGCCCTCCTGCCTGCTGCCAAATGCCAGTCTGCCACACACACTCATCCTCTTCACGCTGCCTGCTTTTGTATTTCCTCCTGCTGTCTGTGTTTCCACTGCCAGGGAGGAAACACATTACAAGGTGCTGCTGCCCATGCGCCACCAGCTATTATGCTCAAAAATAGCTGCCTCACTGCCTGCATTATTTTGGAAAAAAAAAATTGTAATTATTTTAGAGGTGTCCGGGTTGAAACCTGTGCTGTCCCAATTGTGTATTGGACACAATGTGGGCTTCATGATCGCTGTCTGGAACCTCATGCTGTTTATTTACGGCCCTGGAACCACTGCTAGGACCCAGGGCCTATTATGTCTCGCTGCCTGCCCTCCTGCCTGCTGCCAAATGCCAGTCTGCCACACACACTTATCCTCCTCACGCTGTCTGCTTTTGTATTTCCTCCTGCTGTCTGTGTTTCCACTGCCAGGGAACACATTACAAGGTGCTGCTGCCCATGCGCCACCAGCTATTATGCTCAAAAATAGCTGCCTCACTGCCTGCATTATTTTGGAAAAAAAAATTTGTAATTATTTTAGAGGTGTCCGGGTTGAAAACTGTGCTGTCCCAATTGTGTATTGGACACAATGTGGGCTTCACGACCGCTGTCTGGAACCTCATGCTGTTTATTTATGGCCCTGGAACCACCGCTAGGACCCAGGGCCTATTATGTCTCGCTGCCTGCCCTCCTGCCTGCTGCCAAATGCCAGTCTGCCACACACACTCATTATCCTCACGCTGCCTGCTGTTGTATTTCCTCCTGCTGTCTGTGTTTCCACTGCCAGGGAACACATTAAAAGGTGCTGCTGCCCATGCGCCACCAGCTATTACGCTCAAAAATAGCTGCCTCACTGCCTGCATTATTTTGAAAAAAAAAATTGTAATTATTTTAGAGGTGTCCGGGTTGAAAACTGTGCTGTCCCAATTGTGTATTGGACACAATGTGTGCTTCACGACTGCTGTCTGGAACCTCATGCTGTTTATTTACGGCCCTGGAACCACTGCTAGGACCCAGGGCCTATTATGTCTCGTGCCTGCCCTCCTGCCTGCTGCCAAATGCCAGTCTGCCACACACACTCATCCTCCTCACGCTGCCTGCTGTTGTATTTCCTCCTGCTGTCTGTGTTTCCACTGCCAGGGAACACATTACAAGGTGCTGCTGCCCATGCGCCACCAGCTATTACGCTCAAAAATAGCTGCCTGCATTATTTTGAAAAAAAAATTGTAATTATTTTAGAGGTGTCCGGGTTGAAAACTGTGCTGTCCCAATTGTGTATTGGACACAATGTGGGCTTCACGACCACTGTCTGGAACCTCATGCTGTTTATTTACGGCCCTGGAACCACCGCTAGGACCCAGGGCCTATTATGTCTCGCTGCCTGCCCTCCTGCCAAATGCCAGTCTGCCACACACACTCATCCTCCTCACGCTGCCTGCTGCTGTATTTCCTCCTGCTATCTGTATGTTTCCACTGCCAGGGAACACATTACAAGGTGCTGCTGACCATGCGCCACCAGCTATTACGCTCAAAAATAGCTGCCTGCATTATTTTGAAAAAAAAATTGTAATTATTTTAGAGGTGTCCGGGTTGAAAACTGTGCTGTCCCAATTGTGTATTGGACACAATGTGGGCTTCACGACTGCTGTCTGGAACCTCATGATGTTTATTTATGGCCCTGGTACCACCACTAAGAACCAGGGCCTATTATGTCTCACTGCCTGCCCTCCTGCCTGCTGCCAGTCTGCCACACACACTCATACTCCTCACTCTGCCTGCTGTTGTATTTCCTCCTGATGTCTGTGTCTCCACTGCCAGGGAACACATTACAAGGTGCTGCTGCCCATGCGCCACCAGCTATTACGCTCAAAAATAGCTGCCTGCATTATTTTGAAAAAAAAAATTGTAATTATTTTAGAGGTGTCCGGAATGTGCTGTCCCAATTGTGTATTGGACACAATGTGGGCTTCACGACCGCTGTCTGGAACCTCATGCTGTTTATTTACGGCCCTGGTACCACCGCTAGGAACCAGGGCCTATTATGTCAGTCACATCACACTGCCTGACACACACTACTCCTCCTCCTGTAGCTGCATTGAGCTTCTGCTGTCTGTGTGCTAGTACCACTGCCAGGGAGAACAGAAGAAGAACTATTTTCTGCTGCCACCTGCCCACCCACTCTCCTACCGGCAGCTATTACCACACTACAACTTGCAACTACTTCCTCCTCCTGCTGATGTCTGTGTTTTACCACCACCAGGGTACACAGAAAAAGGCGCTGTGGCTTGTAATGTGCCACTACCTATTATGCCATCAACACAAATATAACTATGGTGTTATTAAAATAAAATATTTCCACAAATGAAGTAAAAAAAAAAATATTACAAAAGAAAGGAAAACCAAGACACATAATATAATGATGGAGAAGAAGAGGAAGAAGAAGAAGAAGATATAGAAGAAGAAGATATAGAAGAAGAAGATGTAGAAGAAGAAGACGACAAAGAAGAAGATATAGAAGACGAAGAAGAAGAAGATATAGAAGACGAAGATGAAGAAGATATAGAAGAAGAAGAAGATATAGAAGACGAAGATGAAGAAGATATAGAAGAATAAGAAGATATAGAAGAAGAAGATATAGAAGAAGAAGAAGATATAGAAGAAGAAGAAGATATAGAAGAAGAAGAAGAAGATATAGAAGAAGAAGAAGGAGATATAGAAGTAGAAGAAGGAGAAGAAGAAGAAGATATAGAAGAAGAAGAAGGTATAAAAGAAGAAGAAGATATAGAAGAAGAAGATATAGAAGAAGAAGAAGAAGATATAGAAGAAGAAGAAGAGGAAGAAGAAGATAGAGAAGAAGAAAAAGATAATTGAAGAAAATACAAGAAGTAGAAGATGAAGAAGATTCGAGTAGAAGAAGATATAGAAGAAGAAGAAAAAGAAGAAGATATAGAAGAAGAAGATGAAGACGACGTAAATGAAGACTTCCAACTTACAACCATTTTGGACACACCTTCTCATGCAAACACTTTTCATGAAGTTAATTTACTATTTTTGATACCTTTTTTATAACGACTACATCACCACATAATCACTTGATGTTTTTCTTCATAAAAAAGGTGGTTTCATGCATCATTGACCTCCAATACAAGTTTTAAAAGCTATTTAAGGCCATCTCGAATATTTTACTCGAATACAGACTCGGATAGTGACGTCGGATATCCGATTCGAATCGGATATTCAATTAACTCGAATATCGAACTTCGAGTGAATTCGGATAGTTTACTATCCAAATTCGACCAAACTCGAATTATCCTATTCGAGTTTGGTCGAATTCGGATAGTAAACTATCCGAATTCACTCGAAGTTCGATATTTGAGGTATCTGATCAACACTGCTAGTATGCATACACACACATGAGTGGCCACTTGTAGAGCTTGGACAGTATATTAATCACTGGCAGTTTCAGGACAGCTTTTCCAGGCTGTGTTTATACTGAGGAATACCCACTCCATGCATTACGACAGGCCCCTTGATGTAAATAGGACTGTTATATACTGGATGGAAGTAACCAAGGGAAGCAATCCTGGAACTTTGTAATATACTGCTTGGTAGGCCTAAAAAGACACTTCACGGTGTATTCTGAGCAATGTGTCTGTATGTTCCTCTTCACAGAACTGTCTACTCTAGCTAATGGGTTCTAACAGGTACACAGGTGACAATAGGTGGGTGTGACCATGTAGCTTTAAACAATAGCAGGTTTTTTTTTTGTCTTTAGCTGACTTACGTGAAGGTGTGTTTTAATGTGGAGGTGCTTTTACTGTTGTCATAGATTTCATCTGCTATAACTTCAGCAGTTTCAGAGACTTTTTGGCCAAGTTCAGGCAGAAACTGGAAGCTGATAATGCTCCGAATAGTCTTATCTTTGGTGAAGGAGAGGAACCTAAACACATTATAGTTCCATCCCAAATAGTCAGCGTTATCCTTATAGTGTTGGTTTTGTACAGTTGGAGGATTCCCTCTATAGATATTTCCATTTTTTTTGTTGACAGCCCACAGTTTTCCATCTGGGTCGAAGGACATGAAGTGAGTGAGTTCACACCAACCTCCTCTTCCAACCTCCGTGCTTTCCCTCAGCCAGTAACTTGGCTCTGTCGGTGGCTGGTTCTTCACAATCCTGTCATGATAATTCACAGCATACAGAATTCCTTCTGCATCAAAGAACAAGGCATCAAACTGGTACCAGTCACAAACCCCTACCTTTGTGGCTAGCCCATACCTCCAGGATATATTTTCATTTTCAGGTGCAGGACCCGTGTAGAAGGTTCCATCATGATATGTTATATATAGATCTCCATTGGGATGGAAGAAAATGAGTTTGACATTATCCCATTCAGCTTTCCCAACTCTTGTGGCTGTAGAAAACCAGTCCATGCCTTCCTTTGATGGTGGCGACCCCACGTAGATATCCCCTCCACGGATGCAGTAGAGGTCTCCATCGGGGCTGCAGACTACATGGCTGGCATTGTGTACTTTGCCCAAAACAAGAGCCCTAGCGTAAAAATTATCCATCTTATCTCTTGGGGGCAGGCCAATCTTTACAGTATAGTCTTCTGTCACAGCCAACAAAACAGTGCCTAGAAAAAAAAAATCAAAATGAAACAACTGTAAATAGTAGCCTTGACAAGCAAAAATGCAAACATCCTCAGATTATGTTACAGTTAATCATTGTGCCTTATGTGGGAGCGGCAGCCCCTACTTCAGATCACTGACCTTAGGAGCTTACAGTCTAATCCTTGCCTCACATTACTGTCCTCAGGCATTTACACTCTAATCCTTGTCTCTTGGCACTTTGGGTCCGCCAGAAGAAAAGCGCAATATAAATGTTATTTGCCTTGTCTTGTAAGAAATGCTATGAGACAGTGATTAAATTGCAAGATTCTTAGGACAGGTAGTAGTGACATGAGGCAGGGATTGAAGTTCAGAATATTTTACTTAGGGGTGTGGTCTGTGTTCATGGGCGGAGTTTAGGACACCAGAACACCTGTGACTAGGGTTCTCTGAGTTGTAAATCCGGCCCTGATTACACTATTTAACCACTTAAGTCTATCTAGATGTGTAAACAGCTGGAAGACATTGTTCAGTAAAGTGTAATATTCAATTTATACATGTTAAAGCTATTTCATCGCCATTCAGATGTTAAGTTATTGGGCTCAATTGGGCCAGTTTTACCCGGCTGCTGTTTACATTGGTGTTTGTTTTGTTTCTGAGTTGAGTTTTACTATGTTAGATGCAATAAGAAAGTGTACTTTAATCTTCTATATTCAGAAATAAGATATGGCCTTATACTGGGTGGTCATATGCATCCTACCATGAGAGGTGTGCAGCTAGTCCAGCCGCAGAGGCCTTGTTAATGGACGGCTAGGATACCAATATTCTTGGTAATATACTGTATACTTTCATTTCAGTATTGTTGAAAATAGTGTTTCTATGTTTGAACCTACCAACATTGAAACTACTTCATGACATCAATGTTGTTATAGTACATGTACTGTTGATAAAGATAAAACAATAAAAATCTTTTGTTGTGGAAAAAAAAAAAAAAAGTCTATCTAGATGGATATATCCATCCAGATAGACTGTGTTGCTGCAACGGCACCATGCGCTTTATCGCGCACGCTCCAGACCCACTTGCCGTTAGTCTCGAGATCAATGAATGGGAATATAGTTCCCTTTTTATTGATCTATGTCCCCGGCAGAAAAAACGACTATCTTTCTGCAGAAAAAAAAGTTTCTCGTCTTCCTAATGCTTCCTGGAAGCGAGATCATTCGCTTCCAGGACTTGTGGACTGTGGCCATCTTGTGGCCAAATAGTAACTACACCCACATACATTTTTTAAAAAATTAAATACATACATTATATTACATTTAACATTAACTGTTTACTCCCCACACCAAAAATTACCCAAATAAATGTTTTAATAAAAAAACAAAAAAACAAAAAACATAAATAGTTACCTCAGGGTCTGAACATTTTGAATATGCATGTCAAGAGAGTATATTACTATAATTTTTTGAAATGATATGCTTGTAAATAGCGATGGACGGAAATTGAAAAAATGCACCATTATTTCCAAATAAAATATTTGCGCCATAAATTGTGATAGCGACATAATTTAAACGTTGTAATAGCCGGGACAAATTGGCAAATAAAATGAATAGGTTTTAATTATGAAAGCATGTATTAATTTCAAACTATAATGGCCAAAACATGAGAAATAATTATTTTTATCCATTTCTTTCTTAATTTTCCTGTTAAAATGGATTTAGGATAAAATAATTCTTTGCAAAATGTATCACCCAAAGAATGCCTAAATGGTGGCAGAAAAAACAAGATATAGATCAATTAACTGTGATAATTAGTGATAAAGCTATTGGTGAATAAATGGGAGTTGAAAGTTGCTCGGATGCATAAGGTGAACAACACTATAGGTTGAAGTGGTCAATGCAAACCTAAAGCAAAAAAAACCCAAAAAAAAACGTATGATATAATGAATTGTATGTGTAGCACGGATAAGGAATAGAACATTAGTAGAAAAGAAAAGAGTCTCTTACTTTTTTCAGTTATATTACTTTTTTTTTTTAACAATGCATCATTCTGTCATATTTGCAGGTTGAGATAAGTGCTTCAGAAAACAGGACTGTCTTGGACCCAAATTGGATCGAAGAGCTCAGAGAAGCTCTTTTGCATGGATAACAACTGAAGTTTCTTAACGCTTCCTGTACTGGAAACAGTATGAGACTCTTTTCTTTGTTCCTAATGTTCTATTTGTTAGCTGTATGTAATGAACAGCGGAGATGCCGCCGCGTGGTCTAGGGACAGGGCGGCTATCTCCGCGTTCAGACCGGCGGTTTCCACGCAGCGACACGCGTCTGGCTTGGCTGGACCTTCTAGTGCACACAGATGGAGAGCTACGCGTGCGCACGCCAGGCGACAGGACATTTATACCAGCAGAAGGGGAATCAGCTGATCAGGCCGATCAGCTGATCCCAGCTGGACTCTGGATTGGCTGAGTGGCTCGGGCGGAGCTGCACAGCACTGCAAGTATATATAGATCTTGCTTGTCAGTTGCTGGTTGTCTGCCGTTGTGAATACTAACGTGTGAGCACTCAGACCAGTCAGATCCCACAGTGTGTTAGAACCAGGAGGACCTGGGAATTCACACTTAGCCAGATTACATTTGTGTTATATGTTAGATCAGTTCCAGGGTGTTGTGACCACAGACCAGACACCCAAGCTTAGGGATACTGTGTCATTTCTGTGTTATACCTTAGACCAGTTCCAGGGTGTTGTGACCACAGACCTCACACCCAAGCTTAGGGATACTGTGTCATTGCTGTTATATCTTAGACCAGTTCCAGGGTGTTGTGACCAAGGACCTCACACCCAAGCTTAGGATTACTGTGTCATTGCTGTGTTATACTTTAGACCAGTTCCAGGGTGTTGTGACCAAGGACCTCACACCCAAGCTTAGGATTACTGTGTCATTGCTGTGTTATACTTTAGACCAGTTCCAGGGCGTTGTGACCAAGGACCTCACACCCAAGCTTAGGATTACTGTGTCATTGCTGTGTTATACGTTAGACCAGTTCCAGGGTGTTGTGACCAAGGACCTCACACCCAAGCTTAGGATTACTGTATCATTGCTGTGTTATACGTTAGACCAGTTCCAGGGTGTTGTGACTAAGGACCTCACACCCAAGCTTAGGATTACTGTGTCATTGCTGTGTTATACGTTAGACCAGTTCCTGGGTGTTGAGACCACGGACCTCACACCCCAGACTAGGACTCTGCTCTATATCTGTTATGACCATTAGCTCTGTTGACCTCTCTCCTGCTTTCTGATTCGGTACCTCTGCTTATCTGTCTACCCGTTGCCAAACCCTGCCTGTACCCGGTTACCGAATCAGCCTACTGTCTCTGTACCTTCTCTGCTCGTGTGTTGCCGACCTGGCCTGGCCGACCTTGGCTGTCACTCACTCCTCGAGTGTTCAGACTGTCTGTACTACCTGTGACACTATTCCACCAAGTGTCAGTTAGCTGCAGGGACCTCCTGCTCCTCAGAGAGTCTTTCCTGCAGTACAGCCTGGGGCTCTATCCCTTAGGAGTCCTTTGGCTGCAGTATAGTCTGATTCCCAGTTTCCAGGGAATCACTGGCTGCCATATTATCTCCATCCCCTCTCTTAGGAGATAGTTCCCACACAGCCAAGGACCACCTGCTCCTCAGGTGGTCCCTGCTCGAAGTCATCGGTGTCTCCCGCCCCCACGGGAGATACTCTACTGTTGCACCAAACACTTACACTCTATCAGGTGTCCAGAGGTCAGTCATACTTGGATTATTGGTGATTCTGCAGATCATCCATAATCAGGTATATATCTGTATTGTTGGTGATACTGCAGATCACCAATAATCAGATTCTCTGTGTGTGCTGACACCGATCGTTACACTGTACTATACATACAATTCATAATATCATAAGTTTATTTTCTCTTCGGGATTGCTTTACGTTCGGTTTGCATGTTATTGGAGTATTATAGCAGTACTGGTTTCTCCTTTTGGAACTCAAATGATCTAGCCCGGTGAATGATCTGTCGAGTGACGGCCTTAGCTTTCTCATTACTCCACTATCCATCTCATGCAGTAGTAACTTTCTGTGTTTTACCCACTTTGCGTTGACCTCAGGTCACTAATGGCATCATCCTTTAGACTAGTCTAATTGTATTACCTTATATTGTGGGTCATTTGATATGCCTAGGTCACTGGTCCACTGGTGGTGCTTTTCCCAATAAATTCAAAAGTAAGGAGAGGACAAGGCAGCAGTGAACTGGGAAGGGGTCCACGCAACCTCTATACCAGTTGGGGTTGCAGGAAAAAGCAATAGGTTTACCTCCTAAGAGAAAGTTTTTTCTGGCTCCACCCACTGTCCTAAAGCACTGTATTATAGGCAGGACCGCACCAAGGCAGAGGATGGAGAGGCACCAGGCTCCGGGCACAGAGCTTTAAGGGGCGGCCATAGCATGAAACACCACGCTAAGATTGTTGTGCATCCTGTGCACCCCCAAGCTCCCCCCTCCACTGGCCATGCCTGAGCAGCTAGCAGACCAAGATGGAGAAGTTACCTGGGATTTCCTTTCACCAATTTCACAACATCCCTCATCTATGACTCATCCAGTGGCATCTCTCATTGATTATACCAATGTCACTAAGAGAGGAGGCGGAAGAACCTACCTTACACTGGGGGTGGGGCCGGATTTAGGGCAAGGCCACCTAGCCCATGGCCTAGGGCACCACAGGAGCAAGGGCACCAAAGCAGCTGTCAGTTGCTGTTTCCTCCACTGGTAGTGCATCTGGGGCTTCTGGTGCGGCCGGCCGCAGTGGCAGGAATGATGTCAGAGCGTGCCTTCGGTCGCATGATACTCTGACTGAAAATGAGGGCGGACGCATGTGCTGGCAGCGCCGCCCCTCTTATGCTCTAAGGAAGCGGGTCAGCTGTGTTGGAATGGCCTCAATCACTGGGTCTGAGACTATTACAGAGGTTTATCAGTTTTGCGAATTATTATCGCAAGTTTATCCGCAATTTCTCCACCATTATAGCCCCCTTGACAAACATGACTAAAAAAGGAGCCGACCCCTCTCACTGGTCTGATGAGGCTTCTCAGGCCTTTCAGACTCTGAAGGAAGCATTTTGTTCTGCCCCCGTCCTCATGCACGCCGATGTCCTCCGACCTTTATAGTTGAAGTTGATGCCTCAGAGATAGGGGTAGGTGCTGTCCTAGCTCAATATTCCGGTCAACCAGAACGCTTGCACCCGTGTGCGTTCTTCTCACGGAAGTTTAGTTCAGTGGAAAGAAACTACTGTATGACATTGGTAATAGGGAATTGCTGGCTGTCAAGATGGCCTTCAAGGAATGGAGGCATTGGTTGGAGGGGGCAGAACACACCATTACAGTATACACAGATCACAAGAATCTGAAATATATAGAAGGAGCTAAGAGACTGAATCCCAGGCAGGCTCGCTGGGCTTTATTCTTTTCCCGATTCAGGTTTATTATAACATAAACCTGGGAGCAAGAACATCAAGGCTGATGCCTTATCTAGATGTTTTGAGCCTATAGAGTCTCTACCTGCCACCTTCTAATATTCTTCCTGAACATATTGTTGTCTCGGCAACTGAATTATCGGTTGATCTGTTGGAATCATTAGCCCAGTTTCAGGCAGAGTCCCCATCGGGGAAACCCTCTGAGCAATTGTTTGTTCCTTTGCATTTAAGGCCATCTGTACCGAAGCAATGTCATTGCAGCAAGGTAGCGGGTCATCCAGGTGTGAGCAGGACGTTGGATCTTCTCCAACGGCACTTCTGGTGGCCTTCCATCAGAACCGATTGCAAGGAATTTGTGTCAGCTTGCACGGTATGTGCTAAAAGCAAAGCGGTCAGAAATGCTCCTGCCGGTACATTTCAACCATTGCCTATTCCCAGTTCTCCCTGGACACATATTTCGATGGACTTTCTTGTGGACCTTCCTGCGTCCCAGGGAAAGACGGTCATCTGGGTTGTGGTAGATCGGTTCAGCAAAATGGCGCATTTCATACCACTTGAAAAACTACCATCTCCCAAAGAACTGGCTGAGCTATTTATTGAGAATATTTTCAGATTACACGGCATTCCCAAAAATATTGTATCAGACAGAGGGGTACAATTTGTGTCACAGTTCTGGAATAACTTTTGCGCACTTATGGGTATGTCTTTGTCCTTTTCCTCTGGATTCCATCCTCAGACGAATGGCCAGATGGAAAGAATTAGTCTATAAAGCAGTTTTTAAGATGTTATGTTTCTGAATCCCAGGAAGATTGGGTTCAGTTTTTGCCATTCACAGAATTTGCGCAGAACAATTTGTTGAATGCCTCCTCAAAATTTTCTCCATTACAAGTGTTTTTTGGGAGATCGCCCAGATTCTCTTTTGTCCCCTCTGCTTCCTCTTCCTTCCCAGTTCTGCAGGACTGGTCAGGAGATTTGGGTCTCTGTCAATCAGAACTTAAAGGGACTCCGAGCAGTGCAGAAACTACGGAAGGATGCATATCATTTTAAAGCTCTCTTTCTTCTCTTGCCAATGATGTATAACCCGCTGCCCTACGCATTTTAGTTTTTGCTATTTTCGCGATTGAAATTGCCGCGGACGCGATTTTAATCGCGAAAATAAAGAAAACTAAAAGGCGTAGAGCGACGATTTAGGTGTCGACAGAAAGAGGAGAAAGAGAGCTTTAAAATGATATCAATCTTTCCATAGTTACATTGTATTACACAGGCCGACTTTTTCTGTTGAATGGAGCTGCTGACACTGGGGAAAGTGTCGTCCTGTGTAATACAAGTAACTATGGAAAGATGGATATCATTTTAAAGCTCTCTTTCTCCTCTTTCTGGCGACACCTAAATCGTCACTCTACGCCTTTTAGTTTTCTTTATTTTCGTGATTGAAATCGCGGCCGCGGCAAATTCAATCGCGAAAATAGCGAAAACTAAAAGGCGTAGGGCAGCAGTTTATATATCATTGGAAAGAGGAGAAAGAGAGCTTTAAAATGATATGCATCTTTCCATAGTTTCTGCACTGCTCGGAGTCCCTTTAAAGGATGCTGTCGCAGCCCAGAAGTGACAAGCAGATCGTCATCGCTCTCCTCACCAGCAGTTCTCTCCTGGTGATCGAGTATGGGTTTCCACAAAGAATATTGTCTTGCGCCAACCATTGGCCAAACTCGGGCCCAAATATATTGGTCCCTACATTGTGTCTGAAACAGTTAATGAAGTGACCTTTAAGGTGTCCCTGCCAGCTTCCATGAAAGGGAGCAAGTCCTTTCATGTGTCTCTTCTAAAATCTGCCGCCGATGCTGATATTGACTCCACTCCCCCCCTCCCGTTATTATTGATGGGGAACCTGATTTTGAAGTAGAAAAATTTTTTAGATTCCAGAAAAATAAGAAATTCCATATAGTACTTAGTACATTGGAAGGGTTACGGCCCGGAAGAGAGGTCGTGGGTTCCTGCTCATAGACTTCATGCAGATGAGTTAGTTTCTGAATTTCATAATTCTCACCCAGATAGACCCGTTCTGGCGTGTTCGGAGTCCACGCCTCGGGGGGGGGGTCAATGTCAGTAATCCTGCGCTTACCAGCTCAGTTGCTGTTTCCTCCGCTGGTAGCGCATCTGGGGCTTCTGGTGCGGCCGGCTGCAGTGGCAGGAATAATGTCAGCAGCGTGCCTGCGGGGATCCGGTAGCATGATACTCTGACTGAAAATGAGGGCGGACGCATGTGCTGGCAGCTCCGTCCCTCTTATGCTCTAAGGAAGAGGGTCAGCTGACCAGTTGTCAGTTGACACACAGGACTCCACCTGCGGTTCCTGATTGGCCAAGCGGCTTGGGGGCGTGGTTTCCTGCTTACCCAGGCTATTTAAGCTCTGTTCTGACACTTTCTCATTGTCTACTCTAGCTAACACTTCGCAGGGAAGGCTTTAGACCCTAGTCAGATCCTGTCAGATACATTTTCTACTTGCTGTTCATTACCTACAACGAGAATCCTATGGAGGGAAAGTCTGCCATTGTGACCAAGGGTAATAGCTGGGGGAATCAGGGTTCGATTCCGGTCCAAAGTGGGAGCCTGAGACCCATGTTGTATAAGTCCTGTACCTGCCCTGACCACGCTTTGCAGACCAGGTATCTGTGGTCAGATGGACCCTTGACCCAGCGTAAGACAAACCAAGTCAAAAGCATTTGCCAAGAACGTGTTATGGAGGGCAAGTCTGCCATTCATTCAACTGCGTGGAACTTTCTTTGGTTCTTTCTCAGTACCATGGTGTCCACGGCGTGTTACAAACAGGTCAGTTAATCCTGCTTCGATTCCGTTCCGGAGTTGGAACCTAAGAAACGGCTACCACGGCAGGGGGTACACAAGTCCTGACTGTCAAAGTAAAAGAAAAGAACCGACCAGGGGTTTTTCGAGGCCCTGCTGTAATGAATTAACTTTAAATCCTTTAACAAGAACCTGTTATGGCGGGCAATTTATACACCATGAACCTTCCACGAGAATCCTATGGAGGGCAAGTCTGAAATTTGTGAGTGACCACGGGTAATGGCCGGGAATGAGGGTTTAAATCTGGTGTGGAGCCTGAGAAATGGCTACCACTACACATCCAAGGAGGGCAGCAGGCAGGAATGCACGTCCCGAGGTAGTGACCAAAAATAACAATACGGGAGGACTTTCGAGGGCTTGCTGTATTTGAAATGAATTAACTTTAAATCCTTTAACGAGAATCTGTTATGGCGGACAAGGATGACACCACTTGCCTTTCACGAGAATCTGTTCTGGAGGGCAAGTCTGCCATCCATTCAAGTGAAAGGTATGCACTGACTGCCAGGTATAATACAATGTGCAGTCACAGATGCAGTGAAAGGTATGCAGTGACTGCAAACAGCCGTTTGTATAGTGACGGCCGTGCTGGACTGGTGCGCACGAGAGTGCAGGTGATGGTGGCTTTCCAGCCCACATGGTCGCCCAGCTGATGTAGCTGAATGACAGAACAGGGACTGTCCAGCTGATCAAATTTGGTCTGACCACAATAAAGCAACGACCTTATTATCTTTGGTGTGCCAACCCCTGAGACACTCATATAGCCGGTGGTCATTGCTTCATTGTGATACGCAAGCCCCTTCACCGCGGCAAGGTAATGATCACGAAGGGGGATGGGCACATGTACATGCCTTTTGTTTAGTTGTTGCAGCCGCCCGCAGTGCAGGCAGAAAAATTAGGCAGGCATGTAGACGCCCCAGAAAAATTATTGTGGCGGCCACTGCTAGCAGCTGCCTAAAAAAATTAAGGAATCCGCCTGGAGTCCTGGACCCTGTTGGTGGTGGCGGAGAAGGCAGTCAAGCGGCCGGCGGGCAGAGGTGCTGTGTGGGGAGTAGTGGTGCTCAAATACCCCTTTTTAAAATTCGAGTTTTGTCGAATTCGAATAGTAAATTATTCGAGGTCAGTCGAATATTCGAGCCGAATAATTTTTACTATTCGATTCGACCTCGGACTTCGAGCTCACTATTCGAGTCGGTATTCGAGCTCATTATTCGAGCTGACTATTCGAATTGGCCTTAAATAGCTTCCAACGCTTGTTTTAAGGGTGAATGATGCAAGAAACATCTTTTTTTCCAAGTAACAACAGCAAGTGATTATGTGGGGATGTTCCTTTAAAAAAAAAAGGTGAAAAGAGAAGTTGTGTCCAGAATTTTGTTCAGTACTGTATATACTTCTTCTATATCTTCTTCTATATCTTCTTCTTCTTCTTCTATATCTTCTTCTTCTTCTTCTATATCTTCTTCTATATCTTCTTCTTCTTCTATATCTTCTTCTTCTTCTTCTATATCTTCTTCTTCTTCTTCTTCTATATCTTCTTCTTCTTCTTCTATATCTTCTTCTATATCTTCTTCTTCTTCTTCTATATCTTCATCTTCATCTTCTTCTTCTTCTTCTATATCATCTTCATCTTCTTCTTCTTCTTCTTCTTCTTCTTCTTCGTGGAAACACACAGACAGCAGGAGGTAAATTCAGCAGCAGGAGGAGGAGGATGAGTGTGTGGCAGCAGGCAGTCAATGAGGCAGGCAGCGTGACATAATAGCCCTGGTACCTAGCGGTGATAACAGGGCTGTAAATAAACACAGCAGGCAGGAGGTCCCAGACAGCGGTCGTGCAGCCCACATCGTGTCCAATACACAACTGGGACAACACAGTTTTCAACCCGGGCACTTCAGAAAAATTAAACCCTTTTTTTTTTTTAATGGTTTTTTGGTTTTGTTTGTACAACCAATTACACAGATATATAGCTATTGTTTGACGTAATAGCTGGTGGCAGAGTGGCAGCAGAATGTAATTCTGTGTACCCTGGCAGTGGGAAACACAGACCGACAGCAGCAGCAGCAGGAGGAATGGAGGAGTAATGTGAGCAGCTATTGTTTGACGTAATAGCTGGTGGCAGTGTGGCAGCAGAAGGTAATTCTGTGTACCCTGGCAGTGGGAAACACAGACAGACAGCAGCAGCAGGAGGAATGGAGGAGTAGTGTGAGTGTGGCATCAGGCAGGCAGCGTGACATAATAGCCCTGGTACCTAGCGGTGATAACAGGGCTGTAAATAAACACAGCAGGCAGGAGGTCCCAGACAGCGGTCGTGCAGCCAACATCGTGTCCAATACACAACTGGGACAACACAGTTTTCAACCCGGGCACCTCAGAAAAATTAAACCTTTTTTTTTTTTTAATGGTTTTTTGGTTTTGTTTGTACAACCAATTACACAGATATATAGCTATTGTTTGACGTAATAGCTGGTGGCAGAGTGGCAGCAGAATGTAATTCTGTGTACCCTGGCAGTGGGAAACACAGACAGACAGCAGCAGCAGCAGGAGGAATGGAGGAGTAATGTGAGCAGCTATTGTTTGACGTAATAGCTGGTGGCAGTGTGGCAGCAGAAGGTAATTCTGTGTACCCTGGCAGTGGGAAACACAGAAAGACAGCAGAAGGGCAGTACACAGCAGCCCACTGTAGGTGTAAAATGTGTGGCTGCAGGCGACGTAATAGTCAAACTGAACCAGGCTGGCTTAGTGAGCAGGAGCCAGGAGGTGGTAAAGGGTGGTAAGGCACATTAACGATGGTTCTTAGCCAGTTCATGTCCCCCTCTCGCCGACAACAGGGGCCAGGAACTCGCCTTCCACCCACGCCTGGTTCATCTTGAGAAACGTCAGTCTGTCCACAGACTTGTGAGACAGACGTGAGCGTTTCTCGGTGACCACGCCACCAGCTGCACTGAAGCAGCGCTCGGACAGCACGCTGGAAGGGGGGCAGGACAGCACTTCCAGGGCGTACTGCGCCAGCTCGCTCCAGATCTCCAGGCGCTTGACCCAATACTCCATGGGATCAACAGGGGCATCGCTGTCAAGCCCGCTGTAGGACCCCATGTAGTCAGCCACCATGCGGGTCAGGCACTGGCTGTGACCGGAGGAGGATGCTGCTGCATCATGCACCTCCTCTCTAGTCACTGCTGCCGGAGCCTCTACAGTCCTGTAGAGCTCGTGGCTGAGAGACAGCAGGTCTGTGGGGCGCTTGCTGCTGGATGCAGGCACCTGCTGCTGCCTCTGTGCTGGCTGCTGGACAGTGGGGGTGGAAGGCTGGGGGAAGGCTTCCTCCAAGCGCTCAACAAGGGCCTGCTGCAAGCTCCTTATTTGTTGCGCTGGGTCTCCTCCTGCAGGCGGCAGGAACTGGCTCAACTTCCCCTTGAGGCGTGGGTCCAACATCATGCTGATCCGGATGTCCTCCCTCTGCTTCATCTGGATCACCCTGGGGTCCTTGCACAGGCACGCCAGCATGTGCGCTGCCATTGGGAAGAGGCGGGCCACGTCTGCTGGCACATCGACGGCAGTGCTGTCCTCCTCATCCTCCTCCTCTGCCGCCTCATCCTCTCTCCACCCCGCACCAACTCAGCTGCGCTGTGCTGATCCCCCTCATCAGCAGCAAGGTCAGGGACCTCCACCAATTCCTCCTCCTCCTCCCCCTCAGAGGTGGACTGTGCAGCTGCTTGCCGCTCCTGCTGGTCCAAGGCTGCCGTTCCCTGTTCCAGCAAAGCATCGAGGGCCCTGTTCAGCAGACAAACCATGGGCACCCACTCGCAGACCATAGCATGGTCCCTGCTCACCATGTTAGTGGCCTGCAGAAAGGGAGCCAGCACTAAGCACACCTGCTGCATGTGCCTCCAGCAGTGGCATAGCTTTGGAGCTGTGGGCCCCGATGCAAGTTTTACATTGGGGCCCCCCAAGCACTCTATACATAACAATTGATACGGCGCACCAAAACCTGCCAAGGACAACTACAGTGTCAGAGGTGCAAGAAGGGGATTGGGAACAGCTTGTTAATGATTACCACTATTCAAAGTGTCTATAGAAGTGATTATTACCAGCACAGGACCAATAGAGAGCTAATACTGCATTTGAGGGAGGGCCCCTCTGGCCCAAGGGCCCCGATGCGGTCACTACCGCTGCAACCCCTATTGCTACGCCCCTGGCCTCCAGTCATCATCGGGGACGATGGACGGGATGTTGCTGGTCTTGTTCCTTCTCCGAGCGGCGGAAACAGTGGCCAGGGCAAGGTACTGGTTGACAGCGTGCTTCTGTTCAACCAGACGCTCCAACATCGCCAGGGTGGAGTTCCAGCGAGTCGGAACGTCAAGGATCAGCCGATGGCGTGGCAGCTCCAGCTCCTTTTGCACGTCTTCCAGGCTCGCACAGGCTGCAGCCGAGCGCCGGAAGTGACGCACAACGTTCCTTGCCATTTCCAGCAGTTCGCCCATCCCCTGGTAGGTGCGCAAGAACTTTTGCACCACCAGGTTCAGCACGTGGGCAAGACAGGGGATGTGGGTCAGGTTTCCCCTGTCTATTGCGGCAACCAGATTGGCCCCATTGTCGGCCACCACCTCTCCGACTCTGAGGCCTCTGGGGGTCAGCCAAATCCTCTCCTGCTCCTGGAGTTTGGCCAACACATGGGTTGCCGTCAGCTTGGTCTTCCCAAGGCTGACCAAGTGCAGCAGCGCTTGGCAGTGGCGGGCCTTCACGCTGCTGCTGAGGCGGGGGGTTTGGCCAGGTGTGCCGGAGGATGGCAGAGGATCGGAGGAACCTGCTGCAGTTCCCCTGACCCTGCGGGGGGGCACCACCCACTGTGTTGCTGCTGCTGTGCCCGCTGCTGCTCTCCCATCCTCACCCCCTTCCACCAAGCTGACCCAGTGGACAGTGAAAGACAGGTAGCGGCCTGTCCCGAAGCGGCTGCTCCAGGAGTCCATGGTGACGTGGACCCTTTCACCAACCGCGTGCTCCAGCCCTCGCTCCACATTGGCCATCACAAAGCGGTGCAGTGCAGGAATGGCCTTGCGGGCAAAGAAGTGTCTGCTGGGGAGCTGCCAGTCTGGGGCTGCACAAGCAAGCAGCGCCCGCATGTCGCTCCCCTCCTGCACGAGCGTGTACGGCAGGAGTTGGGAGCACATGGCCCGTGCCAGCAAGCCGTTCAGCTGCCGCACGTGACGGCTGCTGGGAGGCAGAGCCCTAACCACCCCCTGGAAGGACTCGCTCAAAAGGCTCTGGCGTGGCCTTTTGCTGGCACGGGAATCAGCAGACACAGCAGAGGAGGCCACTGAGGACTGGCTGCCAGAACAGGCCTCAGTGTCGGCGGCAGGAGTTGCAGAGGGGGGAGGAGCAGTGCGTTTCCGCACTCCTGCTGGTGCTGCTGGAGGAGCAGGAGGGCGGGTGGCTGCTGTTGCTGCTGCTGCTGCTGCTGAAGGCTGTGCAGTGATGGGTGTGGTGCCACTGCCAGCACCAGATGCCTTCAGCCTCTGGAACTCCTCATGCTGGTGGAAATGTTTCGCAGAAAGGTGGTTGATGAGCGAGCTGGTGCTGAACTTTAAGGGGTCTGCACCTCTGCTCAACTTCCGCTGACAGTGGTTGCAAGTGGCGTACTTGCTGTACACTGTGGGCATGGTGAAAAAATGCCAGATTGGTGACAAAAACAACCCCCTACGGCATGGAACCGCTGCTGCCTGTCTCCCTGTGGTGGTTGGGGGGGGGGGGGGGGCTTGGGTGCGGCTGGTGGTGGTACTGGCAGATGCTGCTGCTGCTGCTGCTGAGCCTGAGACACCAGCAGGCTGTGGGACCTGCCTACTGCTGCCAATGCTTGCAATGATGCGCCTCCTTGCAAGGCCCACAAGCGCATCCTCCTCCTCCTCCTCAGAGCTGCTGAGGACGACATCCCCTGGAGGTGGTGGCACCCAGTCTCTGTCTGTCGCCGTGTCATCATCATCCTCCCCCTCCTGAAACATGTCCTGCTGGGATGATGACCCCCCAAACTCCTCTCCTGATGCATGGATGGGCTGCTTGACTGTCGCCACAGTCTTGTTGTCCAATCCCTCATCCCCCAAAGTGCCCATCAGCATCTCCTCCTCCAAATCGCCAACAACAGCAGACAATACCCTGATGGTGCCTGGGGTAAAAATACTGCTGAGTGACAGGTCACCAACTTGTGACGGTGAACTGGCCTCCTCCCCAGGCCCTGCTGGGCGGCTGCTGCGAACAGGGGTGGTGGTGGTGGTGGTGGTGAGGGTGGAGGCCTCGGATGCAGAGCTGATGGCGGGCTGCTCATCCTCCGTCATCAGTTGCACCACAGTGTCTGCATCCTTTTCCTCAATGGGACATTTCCGAACCGGCTGGAGGAAAATCGGAGCAGGTGCTACACGCTGCTGCTGCTGTGTCTCTGCAGCGTGAGTTGCAGATGCTCCTGCTGGGCGGCGCACAAGGCGTCCACGGCCAGTGGCTATGGGAGGAATGTTAGCCACTGACGCTGCTGCTGCTGCGGAACTGTTCATGGTGGCGCGGCCACGGCCGCGGCTTGCCACAATGCTGCTCCCTCTCCTCCTGATTCCCTTGCTGCCCTTCCCCTTGCCCAAACCGCGCTGGCTGCCACTTCCAGACATCTTCGATGTTTTGGGCGTAAACACAAAAGTTTTTGAAAAGGGCGGGAGAAAAGTGGGGTACTTTAATGGAGTGGGTTGGTGGGTGAGGTGACTGAGTGAGTGTCCCGACTCCCTAGTACAGTAAGTAAGTAGTAACAGTCAGGAAGTACAACTAGCAGTTACAATAATCAGTAGTAATCACAAGGAAATAGAGTGTGTGTACACTACAGACAGTGAGTGCACGCACGCGCAAACACGCGCAGGAGCTGGCCTATGAACAGAGAGTGAGTGAGTGTCCCTAGTACAGTAAGTAAGTAGTAACAGTCAGGAAGTACAACTAGCAGCAGTTACAATAATCAGTAGTAATCACAAGGAAATAGAGTGTGTGTACACTACAGACAGTGAGTGCATGCACGCGCAAACACGCGCAGGAGCTGGCCTATGAACAGAGAGTGAGTGAGTGTCCCTAGTACAGTAAGTAAGTAGTAACAGTCAGGAAGTACAACTAGCAGCAGTTACAATAATCAGTAGTAATCACAAGGAAATAGAGTGTGTGTACACTACAGACAGTGAGTGCACGCACGCGCAAACACGCGCAGGAGCTGGCCTATGAACAGAGAGTGAGTGAGTGTCCCTAGTACCGTAAGTAAGTAGTAACAGTCAGGAAGTACAACAAGCAGCAGTTACAATAATCAGTAGTAATCACAAGGAAATAGAGTGTGTGTACACTACAGACAGTGAGTGCACGCACGCGCAAACACGCGCAGGAGCTGGCCTATGAACAGAGAGTGAGTGAGTGTCCCTAGTACAGTAAGTAAGTAGTAACAGTCAGGAAGTACAACTAGCAGCAGTTACAATAATCAGTAGTAATCACAAGGAAATAGAGTGTGTGTACACTACAGACAGTGAGTGCACGCACGCGCAAACACGCGCAGGAGCTGGCCTATGAACAGAGAGTGAGTGAGTGTCCCTAGTACAGTAAGTAAGTAGTAACAGTCAGGAAGTACAACTAGCAGCAGTTACAATAATCAGTAGTAATCACAAGGAAATAGAGTGTGTGTACACTACAGACAGTGAGTGCACGCACGCGCAAACACGCGCAGGAGCTGGCCTATGAACAGAGAGTGAGTGAGTGTCCCTAGTACAGTAAGTAAGTAGTAACAGTCAGGAAGTACAACTAGCAGCAGTTACAATAATCAGTAGTAATCACAAGGAAATAGAGTGTGTGTACACTACAGACAGTGAGTGCACGCACGCGCAAACACGCGCAGGAGCTGGCCTATGAACAGAGAGTGAGTGAGTGTCCCTAGTACAGTAAGTAAGTAGTAACAGTCAGGAAGTACAACTAGCAGCAGTTACAATAATCAGTAGTAATCACAAGGAAATAGAGTGTGTGTACACTACAGACAGTGAGTGCACGCACGCGCAAACACGCGCAGGAGCTGGCCTATGAACAGAGAGTGAGTGAGTGTCCCTAGTACAGAGGCGTAGCTAGGATTTTCAGCTCCCGGGGACAAAGACTATTAATGCGCCCCCCCAAAGTCAAGGTTGCTACGCGCGCCACGCCAAAAAGGGGCGTGGTCACATAATAATTGTGGGCGTGGTTATGGGTGGAGCCAAATGTATATGGAGGTTAGCAGGCTCACGCTCACCCACCCTCCCTCAGTATGTACCTTCCAGCATGTTCCAAGACAAATTCAGCAATCATGAGCCCCCCCCCCCATCAAGACAAATTCAGCAATCATGAGGCCCCCAACATAACCAACTCAGCAATCATGAGGCCCCCAACAAGACAAATTTAGCAATCATGAGGCCCCCAACAAGACAAATTCAGCGATCTTGAGGCCCCCAACAAATCATGAGGCCCCCAACAAGACAAATTCAGTAACCATGAGGCCCCCAAAAAGACAAATTCAGCAGTCATGAGTCACATAAATAGACAGCATTTCACATAAATAGGTAGAATGCCCCCTTAATATGGTAGACGCCTCTCACCTGGCAGCAGTTCTCCAAAATACACTCAATCTGACGTGGTTCCCCAAAAATAGGTAGCCCCAGGTCTATAGTTGTCCCCAGAATAGGTGGCCAGCAGTATAGATGTCCCCAGAATAGGTGGCCAGCGGTATAGATGTCCCCAGAACAGGTAGCCAGGGGTAGAGATGTCCACAGAACAGTTAGCCAGGGGTATATGTGCCCAGTATATGTAGGCAGGGGTATGTGTGCCCAGTATATGTAGCCAGAGGTATATGTGCCCAGTATATGTAGCCAGTGGTATATATGCCCAGTATATGTAGCCAGGAGAATAATATGTGCCCAGTATATATAGTCAGGCGTATATGTGCCCAGTATATGTAGCCAGGGGTATATATGCCCAGTATATGTAGCCAGGGGTATATATGCCCGGTATATGTAGCCAGGGGGTATATATGCCCAGTCCACGTAGCCAGGGGGTATATATGCCCAGTATATGTAGCCAGGGGTATATATGCCCAATATATGTAGGCAGGGGGTATATATGCCCAGTATATATAGGCAGGGGTATATATGCCCAGTATATGTAGCCAGGGGTATATATGCCCAGTATATGTAGCCAGGGGTATATATGCCCAGTATATGTAGGCAGGGGTATATGTGCCCAGAGTAGGTAGCCAGGGGTATATGTGCCCAGAGTAGGTAGCCAGGGGTATATGTGCCCAGAGTAGGTAGCCAGAGGTATATGTGCCCAGAGTAGGTAGCCAGGGGTATATGTGCCCAGAGTAGGTAGCCAGGGGTATATGTGCCCGGAGTAGGTAGCCAGGGGTATAGGTGCCCAGAGTAGGTAGCCAGGGGTATAGGTGCCCAGGGTAGGTAGCCAGGGGTATATGCCCAGTATATGTAATTAGGGGTATATGTGCCCAATATATGTAGGCAGGGGTATATGTGCCCAGAGTAGGTAGCCAGGGGTATATGTGCCCAGAGTAGGTAGCCAGGGGTATATGCCCAGTATATGTAGTTAGGGGTATATGTGCCCAATATATGTAGGCAGGGGTATATGTGCCTAGAGTAGGTAGCCAGGGGTATATGTGCCCAGAGTAGGTCGCCAGGGGTATATGTGCCCAGAGTAGGTAGCCAGTAGCCAGGGGTATATGTGCCCAGAGTAGGTAGCCAGAGGTATAGGTGCCCAGAGTAGGTAGCCAGTAGCCAGGGGTATATGTGCCCAGAGTAGGTAGCCAGAGGTATAGGTGCCCAGAGTAGGTAGCCAGTAGCCAGGGGTATATGTGCCCAGAGTAGGTAGCCAGAGGTATAGGTGCCCAGAGTAGGTAGCCAGGTGTCCCCCTCCCCAGCAGGAGGGGAGCAGCGCAGAGAAGAGGAAGAGCTGCTCTCTCTCCCTCGCTGTCCCCTCCAATGTCTGTCCGGTGGCTGGCAGCGGCGGGCGGAACTTACCTCCGTCTCGTCGCAGCGCCGGATGGATCTGCCGCTACTCTGGTCTGGTCCAGACCAGAGCAGCGGCTGCGCACCCGAACTTCCGGCCGGTGTTCCGACGCGGTGCTGGAGCGTGACGGAGGCGAGTTCCGCCCGCCGCTGCCAGCCACCGGACAGACATTGGAGGGGACAGCGAGGGAGAGAGAGAGCACCTAAGGTGAGGGAAGGAGGGGGGAGATGGCCCCCCTTCCCCACCGTCCGCACAGCTCTCTCTCTTCTCTGCGCTGCTCCCCTCAGCCAAAAAAAAAAAACCCCGAAGCTCAGCTGGGCGCCCTTGGGGACCCGGCGCCCCGGGGCACTTGTCCTACCTCGACCCCCCTAGCTCCGCGCCTGCCCTAGTACAGTAAGTAAGTAGTAACAGTCAGGAAGTACAACTAGCAGCAGTTACAATAATCAGTAGTAATCACAAGGAAATAGAGTGTGTGTACACTACAGACAGTGAGTGCACGCATGCGCAACTACAATACAAAATACAATCACTAAGTAGTAAAGGGACAGCAGAAATACTGTCTAATACTATCTAATACTGTCTAATACTAATGAGAAATAAACTAACAGAGGACAGGAGGACAGCTGCCCACACAGGCAGGCCCTGAGGCCTAAAACTGTAAGCCTGCAGCAGCTGGCCTGTCTGTATGTAACACAAAAGCTACTAACTAAAATACAATGTCTATCTAACTAACAACAATATAGGTGTGTATAGGAGGTGTATGTGAGCAAAAACGCTAGGTAAATGACCACAATAAAGCTCTTGCTAAGCCAAAGCACAAAGGAGCAACTCTCTCTCTATGCAAGTCTCAGGCAAGGACGGAGAAACGGAACATGGCGGCCGCTATTTATAGGGTAGGGGCTGGCCAGGGTCCCCCTCTGTGATTGGCTGCCGTCAGAGGGCCTGGGAGCCCTCTGATTGGCTCTAAGGACATCAATCTGGGCTATGACGCTATTCGAGCTCGGTATTCGAGCTCGAATAGCGCCGTTTGCTCGAATAGCTCGAATAGTGAATGGGCTATTCGCGTTTACTCGAATAGCCCATTCGAATAGCTGCAGCTATTCGGAGCTCGAATACCGAGCTCGAATAGCTGAAAAAGAGCTCGAATATTCGAGCTACTCGAATATTCGAGCTCTGCTGAGCACCACTGGTGGGGAGCGACTTAGTCTTGGGGCAGGCAGACAGCAGTCACACAGCGTGCAGACAGAGATGCTGTGTGTGGGGACTGACTTAGTCTTGGGGCGGGCAGTAGCCCTCCGTGATCCATGCCCAGGGCCGGCCCGCTCATGAGGCGGGGTGAAACGTTTGCCTCAGGCGGCACATTTCTAGGGGCGGCATCCGCCCGTCGGTGGGTGCGGGGAGCCGGCCGCCGAGCTGGAGGGGTAGCGGGCAGGACAGGGGTATTGGGCCTAGCGGCAGGGAGGCAGTGGGCTGGGAGGACTCACCTCTTTCTCGATCCAGCGTGTGCTCCACTGACGTCACTTCCTGCAACGCCGCCCACTGTATTGTAAGTGGACGGCGTTGCAGGAAGTGACGCCAGTGGAGCACACGCTGGATCGAGCGAGGAAGAGGTGAGTCCTCCCCGCCCACTGCCTCTTACGAGTAGCGCTTCTGATCTATTTAAGGCTGGAGGGGAGCGGAGGACGGGGGACCCAGGCAAGGGAGGGGGGGGTCCGACCCCCTCCCCGCCGCTAGGCCCAACACCCTTGTCCTGCCCGCTACCCCTCCAGCCCAGGCGGCGGGGGGGGGGGGGGGGGGCAGCAACAATTTTTTCAAAATTTGCCTCAGGCGGCAAAAAGTCTAGGGCCGGCCCTGTCCATGCCTCATTCATTTTGATAAAGGTGAGGTATTGAACACTTTTGTGACTTAGGCGACTTCTCTTCTCAGTGACAATGCCTCCAGCTGCACTGAAGGTCCTTTCTGACAGGACACTTGCGGCAGGGCAAGAGAGAAGTTGGATGGCAAATTGGGACAGCTCTGGCCACAGGTCAAGCCTGCGCACCCAATAGTCCAAGGGTTCATCTTCCCTGCTCACAGTGTCTACATCCACACTTAAGGCCAGGTAGTCGGCTACCTGCTGGTCCAGGCATTGGTGGAGGGTGGATCTCGAAGGGCTACGGCGAGGCATTGGACTAAAGAATGTCCGCATGTCCAACATCATCATGAGATCGCTGGAGCATCCTGTCCTTGCCTGCGTGGACATGGGAGGAGGATTACTGGCAGTGGTACCTTTATTGCGTTTTGCTGTGACATCACCCTTAAACGCATTGTAAAGCATTGTAAAGCATAGTTGCCAGCGTGTTCTGCACGTGCTACATCCTTTCCACCTTCAGGTGAATTGGTAACAGGTCTGCCACTTTGTGCCTGTACCGAGGGTCTAGTAGCGTGGCCACCCAGTACAGCTCATTCCCTTTGAGTTTTTTAACGGGGGTCCCTCAACAGGCTGGACAACATGAAAGACGCCATCTGCATAAAGTCGGATCCAGACATACCCTCCATCTCCTCTTGCTCTTCCTGAGTGACGTCATGTAAGTCCTCTTCCTCCCCCCAGCCACGAACAATACCATGGGAACGTGAAGCAGCACAAGCCCCATGGGAACGTGGAGCAGCACAAGCCCTCTGCAACAGCTGCTGTTGTTGTTGTTCTTCTGCCGCCGCCTCTCACTCCTCCACAGATCCACAGAATCACCTTCCTCATCATCCAAGTCTGACTCCTCTTCTTCCCCACACGACTCCTCTTCTTCCTCCTCCTCCTCCCCCCTCTGTGCTGCTGCAGGTGTTGATGAAACATGTGGTTCAGATGAAAATTGCTCCCACAACCCTTCCTGCCGTAACTGTTCCTCGCCACGCTCTTCCACAGCTTCATCCACCACTCTACGCACGGCACGCTCGAGTAAGTAAGCGTAGGGGATCAAGTCGCTGATGGTGCCTTCACGAGGTTGGTCACCTCATCCAACGGCTGCATGAGCCTGCATGCATTTCTCATCAGTGTCCAGTTCGGGGGCCAGAACTTCCCCATCTACCCAGATCATGTCCTTCTACTGTAATTGTATAGGTACTGGGTGACGGCTTTCTCCTGTTCTAGCAGGCGAGAGAACATGAGGTCGAATTCCAGCGAGTCGGGCTATCGCATATCAAGCGTCTCAACAGCAAGTTGTTTCTCCGCTGAATGTCTGCAAAGCATGCCATGGCCGTGTAAGACCACCTGAAATGCCCACACAACTTCCTGGCCTACTTCAGGATGCCCTGTAAGCCTGGGTACTTTGACACAAATCTTTGAATGACCAGATTCAACACATGTGCCATGCAGGGTACATGTGTCAGCTTTCCCAAATTCAAAGCGGAAAAGAGATTGCTGCCGTTGTCACACACCACACTTCTGATCTCCAGCTGGTGCGGGGTCAGCCAGCACTCCACCTCTTTGTTAAGAGCAGCCAGGAGAGCTGGTCCAGTGTGACTCTACGCTTTGAGGCAAGACATGTCTAAGATGGCGTGACACCGTCGTACCCGGCATGCAGCATAGGCTCTGGGGAGATGGGGCTGTGTAGTGGGAGAGGAGATGTCATCACCAGTAGAGTTGAACTGCCTCTCAGTCAAGGAGGAGGAGTAGGATGACTGCGAAGAGGATGTAGCAGGAGGAGAAGGAGAGGAGGTGGCAGGAGGCCTGCCTGCAAGCCGTGGAGGTGTCACAAGTTGGTCCGCTGTGCAGCCACGTACTCCCTATTTGCCATCGTTCACCAGGTTGACCCAATGGGCTGTGTACTTAATGTAGCGGCCCTGCCCGTGCTTAGCAGACCAGGCATCCGTGGTCAGGTGGACCCTTGACCCAACGCTCTTCGCCAAAGATGACACCACTTGCCTCTCAACTTCACAGTACAGTTTGGGTATGGCCTTTCTAGAAAAATAAGTGCAGCCTGGTATCTTCCACTGCGATGTCCCAATGGCCACAAATTTACGGAAAGCCTCAGAGTCCACCAGCTTGTATGGTAATAGCTGGCGAGCTAATGGTTCCGCCATGCCAGCTGTCAGACGCCGGGCAAGGGGGTGACTGGCAGTAATTAGCTTCTTCCGCTCAAAGATTTCCTTCACGGACACCTGGTTGCTGTGGGCAGAGGAGCAGGAACTGCTCAAGGGCAGAGGCGGAGTGAAGGAGTGTGGCTGTGAAGGTGCAAGGGAGAAAGTGGCTGAAGATGCTGCACCTGAAGGAGGAAGAGGAGAAGGAGGGCAGTGTTGCTCGGATACCTCATCATCCTATTCGAGTTTGGTCGAATTCGGATAGTAAACTATCCAAATTAACTCGAAGTTTGATATTCGAGTTAATCGAATATCCGATTCGACCTCGGATATCCGACGTCACTATCCGAGTCTGTATTCGAGTAAAATATTCTAGATGGCCTTAAATAGCTTTTAAAACTTGTATTGGAGGTCAATGATGCATGAAACCACCTTTTTTATGAAGAAAAACATCAAGTGATTATGTGGTGATGTAGTAGTTATAGAAAAGGTATCAAAAATAGTAAATTAACTTCATGAAAAGTGTTTGCATGAGAAGGTGTGTCCAAAATGGTTGTAAGTTGGAAGTCTTCATTTACGTCGTCTTCATCTTCTTCTTCTATATCTTCTTCTTCTTCTATATCTTCTTCTTCTTCTATATTCTTGTCTTCTTCTTCTATATCTTCGTCTTCTTCTTCTATATCTTCGTCTTCTTCTTCTATATCTTCGTCTTCTTCTTCTATATCTTCTCCTTCTCCTTCTATATCTTCTCCTTCTCCTTCTATATCTTCTCCTTCTCCTTCTATATCTTCTCCTTCTATATCTTCTCCTCCTCCTTCTATATCTTCTCCTTCTCCTTCTATATCTTCTCCTTCTCCTTCTCCTTCTCCTTCTTCTTCATCTTTTTCTTCTTCTTCTTCTATATCTTCTTCTTCTTCTATATCTTCTTCATTTTCTTCTTCTATTTCTTCTTCTTCTATATCATCTTCTTCTTCCTCTTGTTCTCTATCATTATATTATGTGTCTTGGACACCTCTAAATTAAGTACACATTTTTTTTTTTCAAATTGATGCAGGCAGGAGGCAGCTATTTGTGAGCGTAATAGCTGGTGGCGCATGGGCAGCAGCACCTTGTAATGTGTTCCCTGGCAGTGGAAACACACAGACAGCAGGAGGAGATACAGCAGCAGGCAGCGTGAGGAGGTTGAGTGTGTGGCAGACTGGCATTTGGCAGCAGGCAGGAGGGCAGGCAGCGAGACATAATAGGCCCTGGGTCCTAGCGGTGGTTCCAGGGCCGTACATACACAGCGTGAGGTTCCAGACAGCGGTCGTGAAGCCCACATTGTGTCCAATACACAATTGGGACAGCACAGTTTTCAACCCGGACACCTCTGAAATAATTACATTTTTTTTCAAAATAATGCAGCTATTTTTGAGTGTAATAGCTGGTGGCGCATGGGCAGCAGCACCTTGTAATGTGTTCCCTGGCAGTGGAAACACACAGACAGCAGGGGGAGATACAGCAGCAAGCAGCGTGAGGAGGTTGAGTGTGTGGCAGACTGGCATTTGGCAGCAGGCAGGAGGGCAGGCAGCGAGACATAATAGGCCCTGGGTCCTAGCGGTGGTTCCAGGGCCGTAAATACACAGCTTGAGGTTCCAGACAGCGGTCGTGAAGCCCACATTGTGTCCAATACACAATTGGGACAGCACAGTTTTCAACCCGGACACCTCTGAAATAATTACATTTTTTTTTTCAAAATAATGCAGCTATTGTTGAGCGTAATAGCTGGTGGCGCATGGGCAGCAGCACCTTGTAATGTGTTCCCTGGCAGTGGAAACACACAGACAGCAGGAGGAGATACAGCAGCAGGCAGTGTGAGGAGGATGAGTGTGTGTGACAGACTGGCATTTGGCAGCAGGCAGGAGGGCAGGCAGCGAGACATAATAGGCCCTGGGTCCTAGCGGTGGTTCCAGGGCCGTAAATACACAGCATGAGGTTCCAGACAGCGGTCGTGAAGCCCACATTGTGTCCAATACACAATTGGGACAGCACAGTTTTCAACCCGGACACCTCTAAAATAGTTACATTTTTTTTTTCAAAATAATACAGGGCAGGCAGCTATTTTTGAGCGTAATAGCTGGCGGCGCATGGGCAGCAGCATCTTGTAATGTGTTCCCTGGCAGCGGAGACTCAGACAGCAGGATGAAATACAGCAGCAGCAGCAGCAGGTGTAATGTGTGTGTGTGCGCCACTTCATGTCCCCCTCTCGCCGACAACAGGAGCCAGGAATTCGCCTTCCACCCAAGCCTGGTTCATTTTGAGAAACGTCAGTCTGTCCACAGACTTGTGAGACAGACGAGATCGCTTCTCAGTGACGACTCCACCGGCTGCACTGAAGCAACGCTCTGACAGTACGCTGGAAGGGGGGCAGGAGAGCACTTCCAGGGCGTACTGCGCAAGCTCGCTCCAGATCGCCAGGTGCTTGACCCAATACTCCATGGGATCAACAGGGGCAACGCTGTCAAGCCCGCTGAAGGACCCCATGTAGTCAGCCACCATGCGGGTCAAGCGCTGTCTGTGACTGGAGGAGAAGGATGCTGCTGCAGGCACCTCCTCTCTAGTCCCTGGCAGCTCTACACTCATGTAGAGCTCATTGGTCAGAGACAGAAGGTCTGTGGTGCGTGTGCGCTTGCTGCTGGTGGATGCAGGCACCTGCTGCTGCCTCTGTGCTGGCTGGACAGTGGGGGTGGATGGCTCAGGGAAAGCTTCCTGCAAGCTCTTAACAAGGGACAGCTGCAAATCCATCATTTGTTGCGCACGGTCTCCTCCTGCAGGCAGGAACTGGCTGAGCTTTCCCTTCAGACGTGGGTCCAGCATCATGCAGATCCAGATGTCCTCCCTCTTCTTCATCTGGATGACCCTTGGGTCCTTGTGCAGGCACCTCAGCATGTGCGCTGCCATTGGGAAGAGTCTGGCCACGTCTGCTGGCACATCATCGGCAGCCCCAGAGCCGACAGGGCTGTCCTTCTCTTCCTCTGCCCCCTCCACCTCATCCTCTCTCCACCACCACCCCAGTCCAGCTGCGCTCTGCTGCTCCTCCTCATCAGCAGCAAGGTCAGGGACCTCCACCAACTCCAAGCCCTCCTCCTCAGAGGTGGCCTGTGAAGCTGCCTGCAGCTCCTGTTGGTCCAAGGCTGCCGCTCCCTCTTCCACCAGTGCATACAGAGCCCTGTCCAGCACACACACCAAGGGGACCCACTCGCACACCATTGCATGGTTCCTGCTCACCATGTTGGTGGCCTGCAGGAAGGGTGCCAGGACGGAGCACACCTGCTGCATGTGCCCCCAGTCCTCCGTGGAGATGATGGATGGGAGGTTGGTGGCGGCACGCCCAGTTGCAGTGAGGGAGGCAACTGTTGCTCGTGCAACGTACTGGCTGACAGCTTGCTTCTGTTCAACCAGACGCTCCAACATCGCCAGGGTGGAGTTCCAGCGAGTTGGAACATCGAGCATGAGCCGGTGCTGTGGCAGGTGCAGCTCCTTCTGCACCTCTTCCAGGCTCGCTACGGCTGCAGGCAAGTGCCGAAATGACGCACAACCTTCCTTGCCGCCTCAAGGAGTCGGTCCATCCCCTGGTAGGTCCGCAGGAACTTTTGGACTACCAGGTTCAAGACGTGCGCCAGGCAGGGGATGTGGGTCAGGTCTCCCCTGCCGATTGCAGCAACCAGGTTTGCTCCATTGTCAGACACCACCGCTCCGACTCTGAGGCCTCTGGGGGTCAGCCAATTCCTCTCCTGCTCTCGGAGTTTGGCCAGGACGTGGTTCGCCATCAGTTTGGTCTTACTCAGGCTGACCAATTCCAGCAGCGCTTGGCAGTGGCGGGGCTTCACGCTGCTGCTGAGGCGGGGGGTTTGGGCTGGTGTGCCGGAGGATGGAAGCGAATCAGAGGAACCTGCTGCTATTCCGCTGACCCTGCATGGTGGCACCACCCACTGCGTTGTTGGTGCTGCTCTGACAGTGCCCGATGCTGCTCCCCCCTCCTCACCCCCTTCCACCAAGCTGACCCAATGCGCGGTGAAGGACAGATAGCGGCCTGTCCCAAACCGGCTGCTCCACGAGTCCATGGTGACGTGAACCCGTTGACCCACCGCGTGATCCAGCCCTCTCCCGACATTAGCCATCACAGACCGGTGAAGTGCAGGGATGGCCATGCGTGAAAAATAATGTCGGCTGGGGATTGGCCAATCGGGGGCTGCACACATCAGGAGCGCATGCATGTCGCTCCCCTCCTGCACAAGGGAGTAAGGCAGGAGTTGGGAGCACATGGCCCGTGCCAGCAAGCCGTTCAGCTGACGCACGCGACGGCTGCTGGGAGGCAGAACCCTGACCACCCCCTGGAAGGTGTCGCTGAGCAGGGTCTGGCGATGCCTTTTGCTGGCACGGGAATCAGTGGAGGGAGCAGAGGAGGCCACTGAGGACTGGCTGCCAGAACAGGCCTCAGTGTCGGCGGCAGGAGTTGCAGAGGGAGGAGGAGCAGTGCGTTTCTGAAAAACTCCTGCTGGTGCTGCTGGAGGAGGTGGAGGAGGGCGGGTGGCTGATGCTGACGGCTTCGCAGTGGTGGCGGGTTTGCCACTGCCAGCTTCCTTCAACTTCATGAACTCATCATGCTCATGAAAGTGTTTCCCTGCAAGATGGTTGACCAGAGAGGTGGTGCCAAACGCAGAGGGCTCCTTCCCTCTGCTGAGCTGCTTGCGGCACTGGTTACAGGTGGCATACTTGCACTCCACATATGGCAGGGTGAAATAATTCCAAATTGGGGCGGTGAAGTTGCCCCTTCGGCTGGAAGGTGCTGCTGCCGCTGGTCTCCATGTGTTGGTTGGGGGGGGGGTTCTTGGTGCGGCTGGTGGTGGCACTGGCAGAACTCGTCTCCGGATCAGCACGCTGTGTGGCCTGCATACCATGCCCACTTGTGATCCTGCCCATGCCTGCGATGCTGATCCTTCTAGCAAGGCCCACAGACACATCCTCCTCCTCCTCCTCAGAGCTGATGACATCCCCACTCCCAGGACCTGGCACCCAGTCTCTGTCCTTCACCGTGTCATCATCATCCTCCCCCTCCGCAAACATGTCCTTCTGGGATCCGCCAAACTCCCTTTCTGCATGCAGGGGCAGATGGACAGTCACCACTTTCTGACTGTCCAAAGCATCATCCCCCAAAGTGCCACTCAGCATTCCTTCCTCCTCCAATTCTGCCGAAACAGCACTCCATAGCCCCGCTGTGCTTGGGGATAACAAGAAGGTGCTGCTGAGTGACAGGGTGCTGGTGTTGCCCGCTGGGGCTGGAGTACTGCACTCCTCCTCCTCCCCCCCCCCCAGGCAGTGCTGGGCGGCTGCTGCTGCTCTTGCGAACCGGAGTGGTGGCGGGGGTGGAGGACTCGGTTCCAGAGCTAATGGTGGCCTGCTCATCCACCATCAGTTCCACCACAGAGTCTGCGTCCTTCTCCTCAATAGGACGGCTACGACCTGGCGGTGGGAGGAACATCTGCGCCACACGCTGCTGCTGCTGCTGTGTCTCTGCAGCGTGACTCCCAGCTGTTGGGCGGCCAAGGCGTCCACGGCCAGTGGCTAATGGCGGAATAGCCACTGGTGCAGACGCAGAACTGCACATGGTGGTGGTGGCGCGGCTGCCACGCCCACGACCTCCTCTCTTGGCGATGCCCTTGCTGCCCCTGCCCAAACCGCGGCAGCCAGTGCCAGACATTGTATATTTTTAATATTATACAAATGAAAAAAAAACTTATGTATGTAAAGGCGGGTGGGACAAGTGGGGTACTTTAATGGGGTGGGACTGGTGGTAGTGGTGGGTGTGTGAGGTGACGGACAGGTGCACTCTACAGCAGAGATCGGTGTAGCGCTAACGAAAGAGTGCGCAGTGCGCACACAAAGACCCTAGCTGACGCTGACTGACGGTGTCCCTATACACAGACTACAGTACAATTCAGCAAATACACAATAGAAGTAATATATGAACAATAGGACGGGTGTAGCACTAACTGGAGGGTGCGGACAGCGCAGATGTGCACTGCGCACACAAAGACCCTAGCTGACGCTGACTGACGGTGTCAGACTACAGTACAATTCAGCGAATACACAAAAGAAGTAATATATGAACAATAGGACGGGTGTAGCACTAACTGGAGGGTGCAGACAGCGCAGATGTGCACTGCGCACACAAAGACCCTAGCTGATGCTGACTGACGGTGTCAGACTACAGTACAATTCAGCGAATACACAATAGAAGTAATATATGAACAATAGGATGGGTGTAGCACTAACTGGAGGGTACGGACAGCGCAGATGTGCACTGCGCACACAAGGACCCTAGCTGACGCTGACTGACGGTGTCATACTACAGTACAATTCAGCGAATACACAATAGAAGTAATATAAACAACAGGACGGGTGTAGTACTAACGAGAGGATGCGGACAGCGCAGATGTGCACTGCGCACACAAAGACCCTAGGTAACGCGGTGACGGACGA
This sequence comes from Hyperolius riggenbachi, assembly GCF_040937935.1. Classification (NCBI taxonomy): domain Eukaryota; kingdom Metazoa; phylum Chordata; class Amphibia; order Anura; family Hyperoliidae; genus Hyperolius; species Hyperolius riggenbachi. The sequence goes on along the minus strand of NC_090646.1, from coordinate 14,211,808 downwards.
CGGACGGTCCCTATACACAGACTAGAGTACAGTACACTACAGTACTACTAACTAAACAATAGAAGAATCTAGCTAAATAATAGAACAGGTGTGACTAGATTACAGAGAGCAGATACAGCAGGACAGGTATAGCAGTAAAGCTGGGCCTTGCTAATAGTGTTGGGCGAACATCTAGATGTTCGGGTTCGGGCCGAACAGGCCGAACATGGCCGCGATGTTCGGGTGTTCGACCCGAACTCCGAACATAATGGAAGTCAATGGGGACCCGAACTTTTGTGCTTTGTAAAGCCTCCTTACATGCTACATACCCCAAATTTACAGGGTATGTGCACCTTGGGAGTGGGTACAAGAGGAAAAAAAAAATTAGCAAAAAGAGCTTATAGTTTTTGAGAAAATCGATTTTAAAGTTTCAAAGGGAAAACTGTCTTTTAAATGCGGGAAATGTCTGTTTTCTTTGCACAGGTAACATGCTTTTTGTCGGCATGCAGTCATAAATGTAATACATATAAGAGGTTCCAGGAAAAGGGACCGGTAACGCTAACCCAGCAGCAGCACACGTGATGGAACAGGAGGAGGGTGGCGCAGGAGGAGAAGGCCACGCTTTGAGACACAACAACCCAGGCCTTGCATGAGGACAAGAAGCATGCGGATAGCAATTTGCATTTTGTCGCCATGCAGTCATAAATGTAATACAGATTAGAGGTTCAATAAACAGGGACCGGAAACGCTAACCCATCACAGATGTTCATTGTTCATGTTACTTGGTTGGGGTCCGGGAGTGTTGCGTAGTCGTTTCCAATCCAGGATTGATTCATTTTAATTTGAGTCAGACGGTCTGCATTTTCTGTGGAGAGGCGGATACGCCGCCGATCTGTGACGATGCCTCCGGCAGCACTGAAACAGCGTTCCGACATAACGCTGGCTGCCGGGCAAGCCAGCACCTCTATTGCGTACATTGCCAGTTTGTGCCAGGTGTCTAGCTTCGATACCCAATAGTTGAAGGGTGCAGATGGATTGTTCAACACAGCTACGCCATCTGACATGTAGTCCTTGACCATCTTCTCCAGGCGATCGGTGTTGGAGGTGGATCTGCACGCTTGCTGTTCTGTGTGCTGCTGCAAGGGTGTCAGAAAATTTTCCCACTCCAAGGACACTGCCGATACCATTCCCTTTTGGGCACTAGCTGCGGCTTGTGTTGTTTGCTGCCCTCCTGGTCGTCCTGGGTTTGCGGAAGTCAGTCTGTCGGCGTACAACTGGCTAGAGGAGGGGGAGGATGTCAATCTCCTCTCTAAAGTCTCCACAAGGGCCTGCTGGTATTCTTCCATTTTGACCTGTCTGGCTCTTTCTTCAAGCAGTTTTGGAACATTGTGTTTGTACCGTGGATCCAGAAGGGTATAAACCCAGTAATTGGTGTTGTCCAGAATGCGCACAATGCGTGGGTCGCGTTCAATGCAGTCCTAGGCCGAAGAGGTCATAGCCTAGGGTCACAAAACCTGTTTATTTTGGCAATTTCAATGGTGGCGAGTCTGACGTACATAAATCGCAGCAATGGCCGTTAGCAACGTCTGAATCTCACGAAATGTCTCATGCAGGTAGAAGACATATTGTTAGACTTGGGCTCCAAAGATGGGTTCCCTAAATCTCTGCAAACCAGAGTTACAGGGCTCCAAATTTGGTAAAATCACCCATAGGCTTTCATTGGGCCTCCTATTTACAGTTCCAAAATCTCACATCTTTTCAAAGGGCAATTACTCAGCAGTGGCAAATTTTCTAGCATTGTAGGGACCCTTAGGGGGAACATGACTGGTGAGTTTCGGGCCCCTAGGCCAAAGAGGTCATAGCCTAGGGTCACAAAAACCTGTTTATTTGGGCTATTTCAATGGTAGTGATGGTGACGTACATAAATCGCAGCAATGGCCGTTAGCAAAGTCTGAATCTCACGAAATGTCTCATGCAGGTAGAAGACATATTGTTAGACTTGGATTCCAAAGATGGGGTCCCTACATCTCTGCAAACCAGAGTTACAGGGGTCCAAAATTGGTAAAATCCCCCATAGGATTTCATTGCCTCCCTATTTCACTTTCCAAAATCTCACATCTTTTCAAAGGGCAATGGCTCAGCAGTACCAAATTTTCTAGCATTGTAGGGACCCTTAGGGGGAACATGACTGGTGAGTTTCGGGCCCCTAGGCCGAAGAGGTCATAGCCTAGGGTCACAAAAACCTGTTTATTTGGGCTATTTCAATGGTAGTGATGGTGGCGTACATAAATCTCAGCCATGGCCGTTAGCAAAGTCTGAATCTCACTAAATGTCTCATGCAGGTAGAAGACATATTGTTAGACTTGGATTCCAAAGATGGGGTCCCTACATCTCTGCAACCCAGAGTTACAGGGGTCCAAAATTGGTAAAATCCCCCATAGGCTTTCATTGGGCCTCCTATTTACCGTTCCAAAATCTCACACCATTTCAAAGGGCAATGGCTCAGCAGTGGCAAAACTCACCAGTCATGATCCCCTTAAGGGTCCCTACAATGCTAGAAAATTTGGTACTGCTGAGCCATTGCCCTTTGAAAAGATGTGAGATTTTGTAAAGTGAAATAGGGAGGCAATGAAATCCTATGGGGGATTTTACCAATTTTGGACCCCTGTAACTCTGGTTTGCAGAGATGTAGGGACCCCATCTTTGGAATCCAAGTCTAACAATATGTCTTCTACCTGCATGAGACATTTCGTGAGATTCAGACGTTGCTAACGGCCATTGCTGCGATTTATGTACGTCACCATCACTACCATTGAAATAGCCCAAATAAACAGGTTTTTGTGACCCTAGGCTATGACCTCTTCGGCCTAGGGGCCCGAAACTCACCAGTCATGTTCCCCCTAAGGGTCCCTACAATGCTAGAAAATTTGGTACTGCTGAGCCATTGCCCTTTGAAAAGATGTGAGATTTTGGAAAGTGAAATAGGGAGGCAATGAAATCCTATGGGGGATTTTACCAATTTTGGACCCCTGTAACTCTGGTTTGCAGAGATGTAGGGACCCCATCTTTGGAATCCAAGTCTAACAATATGTCTTCTACCTGCATGAGACATTTCGTGAGATTCAGACTTTGCTAACGGCCATTGCTGCGATTTATGTACGTCACCATCACTACCATTGAAATAGCCCAAATAAACAGGTTTTTGTGACCCTAGGCTATGACCTCTTTGGCCTAGGGGCCCGAAACTCACCAGTCATGTTCCCCCTAAGGGTCCCTACAATGCTAGAAAATTTGCCACTGCTGAGTAATTGCCCTTTGAAAAGATGTGAGATTTTGGAACTGTAAATAGGAGGCCCAATGAAAGCCTATGGGGGATTTTACCAAATTTGGAGCCCTGTAACTCTGGTTTGCAGAGATGTAGGGAACCCATCTTTGGAGCCCAAGTCTAACAATATGTCTTCTACCTGCATGAGACATTTCGTGAGATTCAGACGTTGCTAACGGCCATTGCTGCGATTTATGTACGTCAGACTCGCCACCATTGAAATTGCCCAAATAAACAGGTTTTGTGACCCTAGGCTATGACCTCTTCGGCCTAGGACTGCATTGAACGCGACCCACGCATTGTTGTCATTCTGGACAACACCAATTACTGGGTTTATACCCTTCTGGATCCACGGTACAAACACAATGTTCCAAAACTGCTTGAAGAAAGAGCCAGACAGGTCAAAATGGAAGAATACCAGCAGGCCCTTGTGGAGACTTTAGAGAGGAGATTGACATCCTCCCCCTCCTCTAGCCAGTTGTACGCCGACAGACTGACTTCCGCAAACCCAGGACGACCAGGAGGGCAGCAAACAACACAAGCCGCAGCTAGTGCCCAAAAGGGAATGGTATCGGCAGTGTCCTTGGAGTGGGAAAATTTTCTGACACCCATGCAGCAGCACACAGAACAGCAAGCGTGCAGATCCACCTCCAACACCGATCGCCTGGAGAAGATGGTCAAGGACTACATGTCAGATGGCGTAGCTGTGTTGAACAATCCATCTGCACCCTTCAACTATTGGGTATCGAAGCTAGACACCTGGCACAAACTGGCAATGTACGCAATAGAGGTGCTGGCTTGCCCGGCAGCCAGCATTATGTCGGAACGCTGTTTCAGTGCTGCCGGAGGCATCGTCACAGATCGGCGGCGTATTCGCCTCTCCACAGAAAATGCAGACCGTCTGACTCAAATTAAAATGAATCAATCCTGGATTGGAAACGACTACGCAACACTCCCGGACCCCAACCAAGTAACATGAACAATGAACATCTGTGATGGGTTAGCGTTTCCGGTCCCTGTTTATTGAACCTCTCATCTGTATTACATTTATGACTGCATGGCGACAAAATGCAAATTGCTATCCGCACGCTTCTTGTCCTCATGCAAGGCCTGGGTTGTTGTGTCTCAAAGCGTGGCCTTCTCCTCCTGCGCCACCCTCCTCCTGTTCCATCACGTGTGCTGCTGCTGGGTTAACGTTACCGGTCCCTTTTCCTGGAACCTCTTATATGTATTACATTTATGACTGCATGCCGACAAAAAGCATGTTACCTGTGCAAAGAAAACAGACATTTCCCGCATTTAAAAGACAGTTTTCCCTTTGAAACTTTAAAATCGATTTTCTCAAAAACTATAAGCTCTTTTTGCTAAATTTTTTTTTCTCTTGTACCCACTCCCAAGGTGCACATACCCTGTAAATTTGGGGTATGTAGCATATAAGGAGGCTTTACAAAGCATGAAAGTTCGGGTCCCCATTGACTTCCATTATGTTCGGAGTTCGGCCATGTTCGGCCCGAACCCGAACATCTAGATGTTCGCCCAACACTACACGTGACCCGTTCGGCCAATCACAGCGCTAGCCGAACGTTCGGGTAACGTTCGGCCATGCGCTCTTAGTTCGGCCATATGGCCGAACAGTTTGGCCGAACACCATCAGGTGTTCGGCCGAACCCGAACATCACCCGAACAGGGTGATGTTCTGCAGAACCCGAACAGTGGCGAACACTGTTCGCCCAACACTACTTGCTAACTACAAAATAGTACAATAATCTATCTAACACAGAAGTAGTACAGTAGATAGAATAGGACAGGTGAGAGCACAGGTAAGGTAACTAGTAGAGACTAGAGCACAGAGCAGGGCAGGCTGCCTTGCCTAGGCACAGGGCCTAGCTGCTGGCTGCAGCAGCACCAGTGACAGACTGTCTCCCTCCCTAGTCCCTAATCACACAAACTAAACTGCCTAAAATACAATCTATCTACAATACAAAGCAATACAGTTGAATATCAAGTGTTGGAGTGTAAAAGCGCTTGGTTTAGAACACAATAAATGCACTTGCACACAGACAAAAAGCACTGGAGCAGTCTCTCAGTACAATCAGTCAGTAAGTCGCAAGCAGGACGAGTGAGGCAAGATGGCTTCTGCTATTTATAGAGGGGGGTTGGCCAGGCTCCCCCTCTGTGATTGGCTGCAGTCAGAGGGCTGGGAGCCCTCTGATTCGCTTGTGAGGACTCGAGGTGACGTCTGTCGTGATGCTATCCGAGCTTGTGACGCTATCCGAGCTCGGATAGCTAGGATATCTCTGGATAGCTGCTTGCTATCCGAGTGCGCTCGGATAGCACAGCCCGGATAGCTAATACTATTCGAGCTCGGTATTCAAGCTCGAATAGTGAAAAAAGAGCTAGGATATCCGAGTATCTCGGATATCCTAGCTCTGATGAGCACCACTGAAGGAGGGTGGCTTTTCTTTGGTGTGGTTTTGCTCAGGTGTTCTTCCCATTGCTGTTTGTGCCTTTTCTCCAGGTGCCTTCGTAAGGCACCTGTCCCTACGTGAGTGTTGTCCTTTCCACGGCTCAATTTTTGTGGCAGAGAGAACAGATGGCATTGCTCCGATCTGAGGCACACTCACTAAAAATTTTCCAAACCGCTGAGCCCCCCTGGGGTGATGGCACTATGGTGGCCTCAGCAGCTGACATTGAAGGGCATGTTGGCTGGCTGTCCATAGCTGGCGATACATGGGGCGCCGGACACTGCCACCAGCTGTTTCTGAGGACGAGCTCCCCCTGCTTCTTTCAGGAACTCATCTCCTCCTACTCCTCTCTGACTCCCCCTCCGAACTGTCCCCTTGTTCATCTCTTCTATCAGGAACATACATGGCATCCATGTAATCATCATCATAATCATCCTGCCCAGCTTCGCTTTCCTCAGACACCACCAAAACTGCACCACCACCAGGTACTTCATCATCCCCCTCCTCACACGTTACGTCCATAGTGTCGCCACCTAACTCAGACATATGAGGTGGTGTAACTTGATTAGCGCCTTCATCTTATTGTAGCAGTAGTGGCTGGGAATCAGTGATTTCACCACCAAATATGTCCTGCGAAGTGTAAAATGCAGAGGATGTGGTGCTTGTAGTAGCGCTAGTGGCTACAGAAGACGAGGTGTTCTGTGTTGCTAAATAGTCAACCACGTCCTGACAATCTTGTGAGGTGATGGGACGTGCCTTCTTCTGAGCACTGTACTTTGGGCCAGGGCCGCACGAAATCACATCACCACGACCTCGCATACACATGCCATATGGCCTTCCTCTGGGTCTGGCTCTACCTCTGCCTCTACCTGTTTTGTCCATTTTGTCCATATCGGGGGGGATGAAGTGAAAGGTATGCACTGATTTAACTAATACAATGTGCAGTCACACAGGTGCAGCAGTTAACAGGTATGCACAGAGTGGTATATCACACTGCGTGCACTTACGTAGGTAGGTGGGTTCACCGAACACAACAGTTAGGTCTATGCTGTGATGATGAGGTGGTTTCACTGAACATAACAGCTAGGTATATGCTGTGATGAGGTGGCTTCACTGAATGAACACAACAGGTAGATAGGTATATATATATATATATATATATATATATATATATATATATATATATATATATATATATATATATGCTTATTTCAAAAGCTGTCCATGCAACACAAATGCAGTAATGGGTATTACACAAATGTGCAGCTTACACAGGTGTCAGTGATTGGACTGGGCTGGCTGGCACTAGCAGTGGCACACAGTATGAATTACAAAAGCTGTCTATACAACGCAAGTGACACACAGAAAAAAAAATCACAAGAACAGGATTAGCTCTGAAAAGAGCTGTTGAGAGGTGTTATATTAGCAATAAAAATCAGCCAGGAACAAGCTAACAAGCCAAGAGCCTAACTAATCTTTCCCTAAGAGAGACAATCTGCAGCAGCTCGCCCTACTCTCACTATTGCAGGCGCACAAGTGATTAAAATGGCTGGCGCTCCCTGCCTTATATACAGGGGGGGTGGCTTCCAGGACTTAGTGTAGCCTGATTGGCTACAATGTGCCTGCTGATTGTGAATTAGAGGGTCAAAGTTGACCCTAATGGAGCATTATGGGGTGAATCGAACTTCCGGGAAAGTTCGCCTTTGCCGGCGAAGGCGAACCACCCGAAGTTCGCCTGGAACCGTTGGCGGGCGAACCGTTCGGCCCATCTCTAGTGACTATGTACTCTGTAAAGTGCTGCAGAAGATGTCAGTGCTATATAAATACACAACAATAAGGACAGACTCACTGACTCACCCATTTTCTGTGGATATCTTCTTGCTGTATTGAAAGGCAGTAGCTTTCTGATTAGCTTGCTGGAAGGCTTGTGGTTATCCATTTCGAATGATGGAGAAGACTCAGCTTCTGGCTTCAGTTCTACAGAGAGATCAGAGGTAAGATTAGATTATAAGCTCCTCAGAGGATAGTCAGTGACATGACTATGTACTCTGTACAGTGCTGCAGGAGATGTCAGAGCTATATAAATCTTATCTTATAAATAGGAAAGTTCAAGTGTTTGGATGTTTGTTACTCGATCACGCAAAAATGGCTGAACGGATTTGAATGAAATTTGGCACACACATAGTACATTACCTGGAATAACATATAGCATACTTTTTATTCCCATAATCAAAAAGTGGGTGGAGACAAATACAATTTTTTCTGGGAAATGTAAACTGCAGCCATTCTTACACTGTTAATGGCAGGGTTCTCAAACTTTGCACAATTGGTCACTGAGTGACTGGAATTAATATTCAGAAAAGTGGGTGGAGCCTACAAAAGCCAATCAAAATTCACTTATTGCTTTTCAAGGGGAATATTCCATTGGTGCCATTTTTGCACTGTTAATGGCACAAGCCTCAAACCTGGTACAGTTGGTCATTGGGTGATGGTGGTTTCAAATTCAGAAAAGGGGTGGAGCCACAGCCAATCAGATTAGTTTCATTTTTAGTGCAAAATATTGATGCCAAAGACTGCAAAGCTAACAAACTAGCTCATCGAATAATTGAGCAATTGTGTGTGTGTGTGTGTGTGTGTGTGTGTGCGTGCGTGCGTGTGTGTGTGTGTGTGTGTGTATGTATATATATATATTAGCTGATGGCCCAGCATTGCCTGGGTATGTATTGGGCTGGTGTTGGCTCTGCCCATTTTTTCTAACCCTAACACACAATTACTCAATTACACAATGACCAGGTTTTTGAGCTTTGCGCTCTTTGGTATAAATAATTTGCATGGAAATGAAACAAATCTGATTGGCTGTGCCTCTGCCCCTTTTCTGAATTTGAACCTCAGTCACCCAATGACCAAGTGTACCACCACTACTCAATGACCAAGTTTGTGAGCCTTGCTGTCTTTGGCATCAATAATTTGCACTGAAATGAAACAAATCTGATTGTCTGTTTGGGGCTCCTCCCACTTTTCTGAATTCGAACCCCAATCACCCAATGACCAACTGTACCAGGTTTGAGGCTTGTGCCATTCACAGTGCAAGAATGACAGCAATAAAATATTTGCCTTGAAAATCAATAGGTGAATTTTGATTGGATTTTGTAGGCTCCACACACTTTTCTGAATATTAATCCCAGTCACCCAGTGACCAACTGTGCAAAGTTTGAGAACCCTGCCATTAACAGTGTAAGAATGGCTGCAGTTTACATTTTCCCAATGAAATTTGTATTTGTCTCCGCCCACTTTTTGGTTATGGGAATAAAAAGTATCCTATAAATTATTCCAGGTAATGTACAATGTGTGTGCCAAATTTCATTCAAATCCATTCAGCCGTTTTTGCGTGATCGAGTAACAAACATCCAAACATCTGAACATTCCAATTTAATATTAGGATATATTAGGATACATATTTTTAAACAACAGCAGAGCTATTTTTCACACACTAATAACAGCATTAACATGGGGCAGCAGCAGTGTAAGGTAGGCCATGGCTCCTGTGCCACAGCATGAATGAACTAAAAAGGTAACCCTGGAGGTTCTAGGAAGCTGTCGTGCAGCCACAGTTGGGGCCTCCCCACAACTCGGACAGCACAGTTTTCATCCCAGACACCTAGTAGTAGCATGGGGCAGCAGCAGTGTAGGGTAGGCCATGGCATCTGGGGGTCGTACCACAGCAAAAATAAAATGAACCAACAACAGCACGGTTGTGGTAAGTGTTGGTCAGGCCCAGCAATCCAAGTCACTTTATGTCCCCCTCTTGCCAACAGTAGAGGCAAGGAAATTGCCTTCAACCCATGCATGGTTCATTTTGAAGAAGCTGAGTTGGTCCACAGACTCCGTAGACAGATGAGAGCGCTTCTCCGTGACCATGTCACTGGCCGCACTGAAGCATCTCTCCGAGGGTACGCTGTCGCTGGAAGAACAGGACAGGACTTCCAGGGCATACTGGTGTCAAGCTCCCTCCAGATATCCATCCTTTTGACCCAGTACTTAATGGGATTCATGGGGCTCTCGGTCTCAAGGCCGCAGAAGGACCCCATGTAGTCAGCCACTGGTGCTGACTACAGGAGGAGGCTGCTGCTGGCACCTGCACTCTGGGCAGCTCCACCATGTAGAGTCTCCTGGTGAGACTCAGCAGATCTCCTGAGTGCCTGCTGCTGCTGCTTACCGCAGGCATCTGCTGGGTTGACTGAACTGGGAAAGGGGGGTGGAAGGCTGGGGGAAGGCTTCCTTCAGTCTATGAACAAGGGCCACCTGTAACTCCCTTGTTCAACACTCAGTGTCTGATGGCCAATGCAGCAGCGCTTGGCCGTTCCCCATCTGCAGCGAGGTCAGGGACCTCCAACTCCTCCTCCACCACCTAGAAGTCCTCCTGCTCCTTCTCCTGAGAGGTGGACTCTGCAGCTGCCTGCTGATCCAGCTGTCTCGGGCTGCCTTTAACTCTTCCAGCAGATCAAACACGGGCCCGTCCAGCATTCAAACCATAGGCACCCACTCGCAGACGGATGCCTGCTCCTGGCTCACCGTGTTAGTTCTGTGCAGGAAGGGAGCCAACACTAGGCACACCTACTGCATCTGCCCCTAATCCACAGCAGGAATGACCTGAAGATTTGTGGCGCCGTACACAGTCTCATCCATGAGGTAGCGGGTGACAGCTCTTCTGTGCTGGCACAGCCGCTATAACATCGCCAGGGTGGAGTTCCACCGAGTGCACAACAATCATGAGCCAGTGTGATGGAAGACCCTCATTCTGCTGCAGCGAGGACAGGGTCGCTCAGGCAGTGGCGGAGTGGCAGAAATGGCAAAAAAATTTCCGCACCAATTCCAGCAGATTGTCCATCCCTGGGTAGGAATCTCTGCACCACGAGGTTCAGGATGTGGGTCAAGTCTCCCCTGGAGAGGGCAGCCAGTAGGTTGTCAGACATCATGTTCCTGACTTTGAGACCTCTGAGGGGCAGCCACCTCTGCTCCTACTCCTGGGGGGTGGCCAGGACATTGGTGGCCATTAAGTTCTCTTTCCCCAGACTGACCATTTTCAGCAGTGCTTGGCAGTGGTAGTGCTTAACACTGCTGCTGAGGCATGAAGCAGGTTATTTGCCATGTGGCCATGAGCGCCGTGTGCCTAAGCTTGCCGCCATCATAGCAGCAATGCTATGATGCACGCCCCTTGTAATGAGTTAGGGCTCTGGTAGTTGCGAGACCACGCATTACATCTTCCTCCGAGTTGTGACAACTCTGAGCGGGAATAGTATTTAACGCCACCAGGGAGTTTAGTGGCAGCAGGGAGAGCCGTCATTCAGCTCCCCCTGTGCCAAACTGCCCAGTGCCCAGATGACCTGCTCTCGCTGAGGCGGGCATGCTTGCATGACGTGCCCACTCCAGTGGAGGGAACAGGATCAGAGGAAGCTGATGCATCTCCCCTGACCCCGTGGGGTGGCACCACCAACTGGGCTGCTGCTGTGCTAGTTGCTGCTGCTGAATCCTCAGCCCCTTCCACCAGGCTGACCCAGTGGGCAGTGAAGGACAGGTAGCGCTCCTGTCCGTAGCGGCTGCTCCAGGAGTCCATGGACACATGGACCCGCCCATGGAGTGATCAAGCAAACGGGTCATGTTCTGGACCACAAACTGGTGCAGTGCTGGGATTGCTGTGTGGGAGAAATAGTTGTGGCTGGGAATACACTACTCCAAGATCCCATACTGCAGGAACACATAGTGTTGGACTGGGAGCTGGGAGAACAGAGGAAATCAACTTGCTGGCCAAGCAGCAGTAATCAGGTGTTGCTGCTCACAGTGAAGGCTTGCTGCAGGTTTCTATTAGGAGTGATAACACAGGGTTTCTGCTGCTTGTCCAGCAGGTGGATTTCCTCAGCTTTTCCACCTCCCAGTTCGACACTGGGAGCACATACATGTCACTACCCTCCTGCACAAGGGAGTATGGCAGGAGCTGGGAGCAAACGCCCCGGGCAAGCAACCGTTAAGCTTCCAGATGCGCCTGTTCCCGGGAGGCAGAGCCTTGGTCACTTCTGGAAAAGTGTTGCTCAGCAGGGTCTGTCACTGCCCTGCACAGGAAGCTGAGATGGGAGCAGAGTAGACAGCAGAGGAGGGCATTGAGGACCGGCTGCTCTCACCAGCCTTAATTTCTGGGAGACCTCTCAAGGGCACACAGGAGGGAGCAGTGCATTTCCATGCTCCTGCTGCTGCTTCTGGATGAGCAGGAGGTGGGCTGCTGCTGCTAAAGGCTGCATGGTGGTTCTCCTGCTCCGACCACCAACCTCCTTCAGCCTCTCAAACTCTTTGTGCTCCCTGTGATCAGGGCCAGTTCCATTCTTTATGCTGCCTGAGGCAAACTTGTAAGGTTGATCCACCCCCCCTGCTTCAGTATATATATATATATATATATATATATATATATATATATATATATATATATATATATATATATAGTGTAGTTTCCCCAGTATAGTTAGCTTGTATAGTTGCCCCAGTATAGATAGTATAGTTGCCCAAGTATAGGTGGTATAGATGCCCCAGTATAGGTAGTATAGTTGCTCCAGTATAGATAGTATAGTTGCCACAGTATAGGTAGTATAGATGGCCCAGTATAGGTGGTATAGATGCCCCAGTATAGATAGTATAGTTGCCACAGTATAGGTAGTATAGATGGCCCAGTATAGGTGGTATAGTTGCTGCAGTATAGGTAGTATAGTTGCCACAGTATAGGTAGTATAGATGGCCCAGTATAGGTGGTATAGATGCCCCAGTATAGATAGTATAGTTGCCACAGTATAGGTAGTATAGATGGCCCAGTATAGGTGGTATAGTTGCCCCAGTATAGATAGTATAGTTGCCCAAGTATAGGTGGTATAGATGCCCCGGTATAGGTAGTATAGTTGCTCCAGTATAGATAGTATAGTTGCCCAAGTATAGGTGGTATAGATGCCCCGGTATAGGTAGTATAGTTGCTCCAGTATAGATAGTATAGTTGCCACAGTATAGGTAGTATAGATGGCCCAGTATAGGTGGTATAGATGCCCCAGTATAGGTAGTATAGTTGCTGCAGTATAGGTTGTATAGATGCCCCAGTATAGGTAGTATAGTTGCTGCAGTATAGGTTGTATAGATGCCCCAGTATAGGTAGTATAGTTGCTGCAGTATAGGTTGTATAGATGCCCCAGTATAGGTAGTATAGTTGCTGCAGTATAGGTGGTATAGATGCCCCAGTATAGGTAGTATAGTTGCTGCAGTATAGGTTGTATAGATGCCCCAGTATAGGTAGTATAGTTGCTGCAGTATAGGTTGTATAGATGCCCCAGTATAGGTAGTATAGTTGCTGCAGTATAGGTAGTATAGATGGCCCAGTATAGGTGGTATAGATGCCCCAGTATAGGTAGTATAGTTGCTGCAGTATAGGTGGTATAGATGCCCCAGTATAGGTAGTATAGTTGCTGCAGTATAGGTGGTATAGATGCCCCAGTATAGGTAGTATAGTTGCTGCAGTATAGGTTGTATAGATGCCCCAGTATAGGTAGTATAGATGGCCCAGTATAGGTGGTATAGTTGCTGCAGTATAGGTTGTATAGATGCCCCAGTATAGGTAGTATAGTTGCTGCAGTATAGGTAGTATAGTTGCTCCAGTATAGATAGTATAGTTGCCACAGTATAGGTAGTATAGATGCCCCAGTATAGGTAGTATAGTTGCTGCAGTATAGGTTGTATAGATGCCCCAGTATAGGTAGTATAGTTGCTGCAGTATAGGTTGTATAGATGCCCCAGTATAGGTAGTATAGTTGCTCCAGTATAGATAGTATAGTTGCCACAGTATAGGTAGTATAGATGGCCCAGTATAGGTGGTATAGATGCCCCAGTATAGGTAGTATAGTTGCTCCAGTATAGGTGGTATAGATGCCCCAGTATAGGTAGTATAGTTGCTGCAGTATATGTAGTATATCTGCCCCCAGTGCCTGCTCTTCCTTCCCCTGCAGCTGGCGCTCACCAAAACATGAAGATATATGTTCACAACCAAAACAATCTAGCTTATTTTGGATCATTTATTGTTGCACTGAGTTATTGGACAGAGTAGTGGATACATTCAATCAGAATACAATCTGTTCTACACCACCACTGGAATATCCTGACAAAGGATCCCATTTTAA
>NC_090646.1:14167838-14190338 GCF_040937935.1 Hyperolius riggenbachi | reverse complement strand
AGTGGAAAGGTATGCACTGGTATAATAGGGTGTGCTGTCACACAGGTACAGTGGAAAGGTATGCACTGGTATAATAGGGTGTGCTGTCATCCAGGTACAGAGGAAAGGCATGCACTGGTATAATAGAATGTGCTGTCACACAGGTACAGAGGAAAGGTATACACTGGTATAATAGAGTGTGCTGTCACACAGGTACAGAGGAAAGGTATGCACTGGTATAATAGAGTGTGCTGTCACACAGGTACAGAGGAAAGGTATGCACTGGTATAATAGAGTGTGCTGTCACACAGGTACAGAGGAAAGGTATGCACTGGTATAACAGAGTGTGCTGTCACACAGGTACAGAGGAAAGGTATGCACTGGTATAATAGAGTGTGCTGTCACACAGGTACAGAGGAAAGGTATGCACTGGTATAATAGAGTGTGCTGTCACACAGGTACAGAGGAAAGGTATGCACTGGTATAATAGAGTGTGCTGTCACACAGGTACAGAGGAAAGGTATGCACTGGTATAATAGAGTGTGTTGTCACACAGGTACAGAGGAAAGGTATACACTAGTATAATAGACTGCCAGTGGTTGGACTACAAATCCCAGCTAACCTGGCTAGCAACTGTCTGTGGGCTCTAGGTATGCAGTGTCACCCACAAAGACAGCTATGCTTTAGTAAGTTTCAGCAACCAGATTGAGTGAGAAGCAAGCTAACAGCAGACTAACTAACGCTTTCCCTATCTCCAAATGTATCTCCCTGATCTCACTATAGCAAGATCAGCAGACTGAGAACATGGCCAGTGCTGTGGTGTTTTTATATGGGGGGCGGGGTCCATGAGTGAGTGCAGCCTGATTGGCTGCCATGTGTCTGCTGACTGTGATGTAGAGTGTCAAAGTTTAGCCCAATGATGAGGTATAGGAGGCGGGTCGAATGTGCTATGTGTCTGCCAGGGTTGCTCATGAGGACCTCATGATCACGAATTACCCGTGATCACGAGCATTTTTTTGGCTTCGAATTCAGAAGAATTCCGAATCCATGATCAATACAGATCACAAAATTCGAATTTGCGTCCATTGGTGATTAATGCGAATTCAGCATAAATCCGTGATCACGAATTCGCATTGCGCACACGCGGTAACCACTGGATGACGTTGTTGGGCCAACCAGAGGGCACCCAGCCAAGGCACTAGCAAATCAGAGGAGGGGAGCCTGGCCAATCAGAGGAGGGGAGCCTGGCCCTCCCCTCCTCTATATATAAGGCAGCCATCTTAAGGATCTCGTCCTTGCTGTGTGACTTGTGGTACTGAGAGCATCTCCAGTGCTGCTGTGTGTCCGAGCAAGTGCTTTCACTGTGAAAACAGGGCTTTTTGCATCCTAACCACATTCTGAACACCTTTATTACGGGGGTCGAGTCCTGCGTGGACGCGGGTGAACGGCGTTCACCCACTTTTTCTTCAGTGTGGACGCCGTCCACCCTGGCTTGTTTGAAGGGGAGCAGAGCAGAGAAGGAGAGCTATGGGGACAGCGGGGATGGGCGGATATCTCCCCCCCCATCCCTCACCTTCGTGCTCCCCTTCCTGCCTCTCCCCTCCGGTGTTTGAAGTGTCGGGCCCGACGGCGAAAGTGGGCGGAGACTTTCTGCCTTTTTCCGGCCACAAGGGATGCTCCGCTCTGTGTGTGGCTAGAAGACCAGACTAGCCACACACAGAGCGGAGCGTCCCTTGCGACTGGAACGCGGTAAGTCTCCGCTAACTTTCGCCGCCGGGCCCGACACTTCAAAACACCGGAGGGGAGAGGCAGGAAGGGGAGCACAAAGGTGAGGGATGGGGGGGGAGATGTCCGCCCATCCCCGCTGTCCCCATAGCTCTCCTTCTCTGTGCTGCTCCCCTCCTGCTGGGGGCAAACCTGGCTACCTGGGCACATATACCCCTGGCTACATATACTGGGCACATATACCCCTGGCTACATATACTGGGCATATATACCCCTGGCTACATATACTGGGCATATATACCCCTGGCTACATATACTGGGCACATATACCCCTGCCTACATATACTGGGCACATATACCCCTGCCTACATATACTGGGCACATATACCCCTTGCTACATATACTGGGCATATATACCCCTGGCTACATATACTGGGCACATATACCCCTGCCTACATATACTGGGCACATATACCCCTGCCTACATATACTGGGAACATATCCCACTGGCTACATATACTGGGCACATATACCTCTGCCTATATATACTGGGCACATATACCCCTGCCTACATATACTGGGGACATATCCCACTGGCTACATATACTGGGCACATATACCCCTGCCTACATATACTTGGCACATATACCCCTGGCTACATATACTGGGCACATATACCCCTGCCTACATATACTGGGCACATATCCCACTGGCTACATATACTGGGCACATATACCTCTGCCTATATATACTGGGCACATATCCCACTGGATATATATACTGGGCACATATCCCACTGGCTATATATACTGGGCACATATACCCCTGCCTATATATACTGGGCACATATACCCCTGGCTATATATACAGGGCACATATACCCCTGACTACATATACTGGGGACATATCCCACTGGCTACATATACTGGGCACATATACCCCTGGCTACATATACTAGGCAACTATACCTCTGGCTACATATACTGGGGACTACTATACTCATGGCTACTTATACTGGGGACACCTATAGACCTGGCTACCTGGGGGTACCTATTTTGGGGGAACTGCTGTCAGATTATCTGCATTTTTGTGGAACCACTGTTATGTATTTTGGGGAACAGCTGCCAGATTATGTGTATGTTAGGGGAACGGCTGCTGCCAGATTACGTGTATTTTGGGTAACTGCTGCCAGATTGTGTATGTTTGGGGGACCACTACTGCTAGATTATATGTCCTTTGGGTGTTACGTGTATTTTGGGTGATCCGCTGTCAGGTTTCGCGTATTTTGGGGAACTGCTTCCAAATTATGTGTATGTTGGGGGAACTGCTGCTGCCACATTGTCTATTTTGGGGGAACCACTTCCATATTATCTGTATCTTGGAGGAACTTCTACCAGATTATGTGTCTTTTTGGTGAAATGCTGTCAGATTACATCTATTTTGGGGGGATACACTACGGCAGAGCTCAAACTTCCTCGGCAGACCTTTTACATCACTGCTAAGGTCATGTATATTTGGCCCCACCCATGACCACGTCCACGGTGTGCTTGACCACGCCCATTTTTTGTCGCAGAGTTCTCCAAGTGAGTCCACTCACTTCTTTTCCCAGGACTAAACCCCTGCTTTATTATATTGCTTTATAGGTAGATAGTGATTTGAGTGTTATAGTTTTTAGTCAGCTAGTGTATATACTGTATACTGTGTGCTAGGCTAGTATTAGTCTATGTGCAGGCTAGGCCTGATAGCCTAGGGTAGCCTTAGCCTACTAGTCTCTGTAGGTTAGGAATTAGTTAGCTGTTGTGTAGTGTAGTTCGTCATTTGTACTGTTTATTTTATTATTTTACTTAATTTAGTGTTAGACTAGCAGCCGCAGCCCGCAGTACTAGTTAGCACTTAGCAGCAGGCAGGCCAGGCCAGGTTTGGTTATTTTCTGACTGCTCCATCTGCCTGACTGCATTGATTGCAGTGAGACAGTCTTTTAGTGTCACTGTCTGTCACTCTTGTTACTTAGTTAGTGCTGCTGTGCTATTCTCCCTATGTGCCACAGTTGGATGAAGGCAGCTCGGAGGAGGCGGCTCTGGCACAGAGGCACAGCAGTATGGCAATCAGAGGCAGGGCCAACAGAGGGCATGAAAGGCAGGAGCCACAACTTGCTGCTTCAGCCACGACCACCACCGGCACCTGCACCAGTCAACCCCAACCAAAGGGAGAAAAGGCCAGCCTTCAAGCCTGAAGGGAAAGTTCAGATCCCCAATCTGTTGGTTTTTTGTTGTGTCCGACACGGATGAGAGCCGAGCAGTTTGCAACAACTGCAGGGCCAGCCTGAGCAGAGGTTGTGATCTGTCCAAGATGGGTACCTCATGCTTGCAGACCCACTTGCAGACTAAGCACCCACTGAAGTACAAGGAGTTTCAGAGGTTGCTGGCAGTGGTCAGAGCCAAAGACTCACTGCACAGCCTGCATCAGCAGCAGGAGCGGGGAAACTAATTGTCCTCCTCCCCCCCCCCCCCGCGCACTTTGTCAGTCCCGCCACGATTGTGGCTGGTTCGTGCAGCCAGTCCTCAGTGGCCTGCTCTGCTCCCTCCACTGTTGACTCCTCAGCCTCCCATGCAGGCAAACGCCGCCAGACCCTGCTGAAAAAGTCTTTTCCTGGTGTGACCAAGGCTCTGCCTACCAACCACAGGTGCATCTGGATGCTGAACGGGTTGCTTGCCCGGGCCATGTGCTCCCAGCTCTTGCCATACTCCTTGTGCAGGAGGGGAGTGACATGAGAGTGCTCCTGCAGTATGGGATCCCGGAATGGATAATCCCCAGCACTGCACCAGTTTGCATTGGCGAACGTGTCCCATTCACTTGATTACGCGGGGAGCGAGAGGGTCCACGTCACCATGAACTCCTGGAGCAGCCGTTTCAGGACAGACCACTGCCTGTCCTTCACGGCTCACTAGGATTAGCCTGGTGGAAAGGGGTGAGGAAGCAGAAGCAGCAAGTCCATCCTCTGGCACAGCAGCAGCCCAGTAGGTGGTGCCACCCCGCGGGTTCAGGGGAGCTGCAGCAGGCTCCTCTGATCCAGGTCTCTCCTCCTCCGGCACACCCGCCGCAACCAAGCGTCCCCGCCTCAGCAGCAGCGTGAAGGCCCGCCACGCCAAGCGCTGCTGGAGATGGTCAGCCTGGGGAAGACCAAAGTGACGACAGCCAACGTGTTTCTAAACCTCAGGGAGCAGGAGAAGAGGTGGCTGACCCCCAGAGGCCTCAAAGTCAGTGGTGTCTGACAATGCAGCCAACCTGCTGGCTGCCATCACCAGGGGACACTTGACCCACATCCCCTGTTTGGCCTACGTCCTGAACCTGATGGTGCAGAAGTTACTGCACACCTACCCGGGGATGGACGATCTGCTGGAAGTGGCAAGGAAAATTGTGTGCCATTTCCGCCTCTCCACCGGTGCCTCAGCAAACGTGGCCGACCTGCAGCAGCGCAAGGGCTTGCCACGACACCGGCTTGTCATTGATGAGCCAACTCTCTGGAATTCCACCCTGGTGATGTTGGGGTGGCTGCTTGAGCAGAGGAGGGCTGTCAGCCTCTTCATCGTCGATGAGAGTATTTCCGGCACCACCACCAACCTCCAGGTCGCCTCCAATGCACAGTGGGGGCAGATGCAACAGTTGTGCTTAGTGTTGGCTCCCTTCCTGCAGGGAACCAACCTGGTGAGCCAGGAACGGGCATCCCTCTGCGAGTGGTTGCCCATGGTATATCTGCTGGACAGGGCCCTGTGTGATCAAATGGAAGCGGGAGAGGAGGCCCTAACGCAGTTGGATCAGCAGCCGACTGCGCAGTCCACCTCTCAGGAGGACTTTAAGTTACTGGAGGAGGAGTTGGAGGTCCCTGACCTCGACGTTGAGGTTCAACAGGAGAGCGCAGCTGCAGTGGTGCAAGGGTGGAGAAGGCAGGGCGAGGCTCAGGGGCCAGAGGAGGAGGATAGCGATGTCAACTCTGGGGGTGCCAACAACGACCCTGATGATGATGTCTCTGCTGCGTCCGAACTGTTCCCCATGGCAGTGCACATGCTGCGGTGCCTGCACAGGGACCCCAAGGTGATCCAGATGTGTGCTCAGGAGGTCATCTGCATCAGCATGATCCTGGATCCATGGCTGAAGAGGAAGCTGGGTCAGTTCCTGCCTGCTGGAGACCCTGAGCAGTGAACAAGGGAGTTGCAGCGGGTAGAGATGTCGCAAACCTCCGATTTTCGGTTCGTGAACACCGTTCGCGAACCGCAATAGACTTCAATGGGGAGGCGAACTTTGCAAAATAGAAAAAATTATGCTGGCCACAAAAGTGATGGAAAAGATGTTTCAAGGGGTCTAACACCTGGAGGGGGGCATGGCAGAGTGGGATACATGCCCAAAGTCCTGGGGAAAAATCTGGATTTGACGCAAAGCAGCGTTTTAAGGGCAGAAATCCCATTGAATGCTAAATTGCAGGCCTAAAGTGCTTTCAAACATCTTGCATGTGTATGCATCAACCAGGGAGTGTAATTAGAGTACTGCTTCACACTGACACACCAAACTCACTGTGTAATGCACCGCAAACAGCTGTTTGCGTAGTGACGGCCGTGCTGGACTGGTGCGCAACATGGCCAGAGTGCAGGCCGTGGCAGTTTTACAGCCCATATGGTTGCCGGGCTGTGGTAGCTCAATGATAGAACAACAGTAACTGTCAAGCTGATCAAATTTGGTCTGCCTTCTTGTATGTAGGTAGGCATAGGTAGGAGTCCCAGTATAGGTAGGTAGGTAGGCATAGGTAGGAGTTCCAGTATAGGTAGGAAGGCATAGGTAGGTGCCTCAGTGGTTAGCTAGGCATAGGTAGGTAGGAGACCCAGTATAGGTAGGTAGGCATAGGTAGGAGTCCCAGTATAGGTAGGTAGGCATAGGTAGGTGCCTCAGTAGTTAGCTAGGCATAGGTAGGAGACCCAGTATAGGTAGGTAGGCATAGGTAGGTATCCCAGTAGTTAGCTAGGCATAGGTAGGAGACCCAGTATAGGTAGGTAGGCATAGGTAGGAGTCCCAGTATAGGTAGGTAGGCATAGGTAGGTGCCTCAGTAGTTAGCTAGGCATAGGTAGGAGTCCCAGTATAGGTAGGTAGGCATAGGTACGTCCCCTAGTATAGGTAGGTAGGTAGGTGTCCCCATATAGGCATAAGTAGGTGCCCCAGTAGTTAGGTAGGCATAGGTAGGTGTCCCAGTATAGATAGTTAGGTAGGGCTGTATAATGTCAGTGACAGTGAGCAACACACACACAAAAAACACATCTAGAAAACATTAGAGCTCTCAAACAGAACAAAATCTGATGATCCAGGCTGTCGTTCGCTGGCTGGTTGCCTCTGCCATGGGTGAGGTATAGGTGGTACAGGTGATGGTGGTTTCTGCCTCCGCTCCGGACAGTCGAATTTCATGTGTCCGGGCTGGCGGCAGTAGTGACAGGTGACCCCCTCAGGTGCTGCAGGCCTGGCCGCAGCAGCTGTGCTGGGTGGCCTCTGTGGCTGACGGCTCACAGGGGCAGGAGAGTTTGCCAGAGTATTGGGCTGACCTCCCTTCCAGCTGGATGGTGCAGTTCTGCGTGTGTCAGGCACCCGGGTAGTCGCAAAGGTTTCAGCGAGGTCTGCAGCGACAGTTGCCGATGCAGGCTTGCGCTCCAGCACAAACTGTCGTGCATCAGCAGGGCAAATGTTCAGAAACTGTTCTAGGACTATCAAGTCCTCTTGGACATCATAAGTCCCTTTGGTGAGGCCTAGAGTCCACTGGCGGAGTGTGGTAAGTAAACTGCTGACCACACCTCAATAAGAGTCAGTAGATTTTTTCTGCCAGGACCTGAACTTTTTTGCGATAGGCTTCTGGCGTCAGCTGGTATTTAGTAATGATAGCGTCTTTTATAGTGGCATAATCATTATCTTTCTCCGCAGGTAACTCTGCGAATGCATCAAGCGCTTTGTAGCGCAGCAAAGGTGTCAGATGTCTGGCCCACTGGTCTTGGGACAGACTATACTGACGGCATGCTTTTTCAAAAGATCGCAAAAACAAGTCAATGTCAGTGTCTTTTTTAATAGTAGCAAATTTACATTTTGCACTTACACGTGATGCGGCTCCTTCAGCAGGGAGGCCGGGCGATGAACTCCGGCTGGCCTGTTGCACCTTGGCCATGTTCAGTTCATGCTGTTGTTGGCGCTCCCGTTCTGTAGCCTGGCGCTCCTCATGCGTTTGTCGTTCTGCAGCTTGGCGCTCCCGCTCCTCACGCGCTTCTGCAGCAGCAGCACCTTGGCGTTCCTCTCGCTTTTGCGCCGCCATGTACTGCAGGTACTTGTCCAGGTCAGTGTCCATCAGCTTTTGTAATGCCTGCTGCATTAGCGGATCAGCACAAATGGACAGTTCAGTACTGGCCGGTTCCAGGCGTGTACTCAGAGAAACTCTGAGATCGTGGTCCATACTGACAGTCTCCTGTGTAACTGTTGTCGCAGGGCCCTCAGGATGCACAACCTCTGTACGCCTAGGATCTTCAGTCTCTGGTGCCCCTCGACTTGGGTCAGAAGGGCTGACGTCCACCTCAGCGGACACATCCAGCTCCCGCAGTTGCTGGCTATCCCATCTGTACAAGTCTGTTATCAGGTCCTGTTGTTTCTTGCGGCGGATGTCAATGCCTCTCGCTTCACAAAGATTTTGCCATGCACATGACCTTGTAGTTCCCGAACATTTCCATTCCAAATAAAATAAAACTTTTGGGGAGGGGTACTGGCTACACCGTCTCTCTGTATATATAAAAAATATATTGCATTCAGCTACTACCAATGAATTAGTTTGTTTCTCGATAAGGCTAATTTGATAGCGCTATCTTAGATACTTTCAGCACAACACAGATCCCAAACGCTGCCAAACACTGTCACAGGGCCCCTAGTGGCCCAACCGCACAATGCCTTCCAATCGGTTTCAGCACACAGACCATGCAAGCTGTGGTCGCAATTGGTGCGCAGAAACCGCTAGAATTTTGGCAGCAGTGACTAGAAGGGAGCCTGTGAGTTACGGTAATACAATTTACACACTATTTCAGGGTATAACTGCCACCACCTCTGTTACCATGGGACAGAGGAGCCCACTGACTGGCTGATTCTAGACCTGCAAATAAAACGGTTAAACACACTCTATTCTGTCTAGCTAGCAACAATAGTAGCGACTCTTCAGAAGTCAGGGTGCAGTTTGTGCGGCTGAATAGCAGGGTAGCTGAACAAATAAATGATGTTTAGCACCATTCATTAAAAATGCAACTTAAATAATTAATGTATACAGAAAATCATTAAAATCAACAATTATAGAGACAAATAATAGCACAGTATGAAATAAAAAAATGGAATAAAATACTTAGGTTCGTGGAAATATGTCCTTTCTGGGAAAATCTGTAAAGTTCCTTTGTTTCAGTTCAGGAACAAAGTTCAGACAAGATGGCTGCCACTGTTCCTCAAAACGGCAGCATGCTCCCAAGAAGATGGAATTTGGAGGAATGAGGGAGGAGTCCCTGGCAAACACTTTTGACTGAGCCCCATCTCTGGGTGGAGTCTCAGGTCCAGCCCAGGGGCTGGACAGGGTGCGGTTAATCCCCTGGGTGCATTCCTTGTGCCTACCAAATATGACATTTTTCATATCTCGGCTTATGCTTATCGCACACACATAGAGATGAGCGTAATGACGTAATTACGATTTCGCGAAATTTCGTGTAATTAGTGTAATTACGATTATGGGCGTAAGTACATAATCGTAAAGAAGAAGGATTTCGCGAAATTTCGCGTAAGCGTAATTTTCGCATTACAATGGGTATTTGTTCATGTAATTTCGCATTAAACGCTACCGTAATTTCGCGTTAAACCGTAACGCTCCGAATAATATAAAAAAGCCGCCGACTTTAAGGGTTAATAGCAAAGCCCCCTTAAATGCTAAGAGCCTCAAATTTAGAGAATATATTAAGGAGATCAGAAGGAATAAGAGGAAAACATTTTTTTTCAAAAAGACCTTATAGTTTTTGAGAAAATCGATGTTAAAGTTTCAAAGTAAAAATGTATACATTTAAAAACCCGCCGACTTTAACGGTTAATAGCAAAGCCTGCTTAAAGTTTAGGAACACCAAATTCCTAGGGTATATTAAGGGGATCAGTGGGAATAAGAGAATTTTTTTTTTTTTTCAAAAAGACCTTATAGTTTTTGAGAAAATCGATTTTTAAGTTTCAAGGGCAAAAATGTCTTTTAAATGCGGAAAATGTCAGGTTTTTTTTGCACAGGTAACAATAGTGTATTATTTTCATAGATTCCCCCAAGTGGGAAGAGTTTTACTTACTTCGTTCTGAGTGTGGGAAATATAAAAAAAAAACGACGTGGGGTCCCCCTTCCCAGACCTCTTTAACCCCTTGTCCCCCATGCAGGCTGGGATAGCCAGAATGCGGAGCACCGGCCGCGTGGGGCTCCGCACCCTGACTATACCAGCCCGCATGGTCCATGGATTGGGGGGTCTCGGAAGGGGAGGGGCAGCCAAGCTTTCCCCTCCCCCTCCGAGCCCTTGTCCAATCCATGGACAAGGGGCTCTTCTCCACCTCCGATGGGCGGTGGAGGTGGAGGCCGCGATTTCCTGGGGGGGGGGGGGGGGTTTCATGGTGAAATTTGGGAGTCCCTTTAAAAAGGGGTCCCCCAGATGCCCACCCCCCCTCCCAGGAGAAATGAGTATAGAGGTACTTGTACCCCTTACCCATTTCCTTTAAGAGTTAAAAGTAAATAAACACACAAACACTTAGAAAAAGTATTTTAATTGAACAAAAAACATAACCACGAAAAAAGTCCTTTAATATTCTTAATTAACCATTAATACTTACCTGTCCCTTTAAATAAATGATCCCTCGAAATAGCCTCGGAAATGTTCTATCAGTTACAATGTAACAAAGTTATTACAATGTAACAACTTTGTTACATTGTAACTACGCCGCACCCGACGTCACTCGCCGCTCAGCCGCCGCATACGCATCTGCGCTGCACAGACCCGACAGAGCTCTGAGCTATATAGCTCAGAGCTCTCTAAGCATCTTTGAATTTGGGCTCCAAGGAGCCCCATTGGTCCTTAGCAGACCAATGGGGTTCCTTCAAATCAGAAGGAACCCCATTGGTCTGCTAAGGACCAATGGGGCTCCTTGGAGCCCAAATTCAAAGATGCTTAGAGAGCTCTGAGCTATATAGCTCAGAGCTCTGTCGGGTCTGTGCAGCGCAGACGCGTATGCGGCGGCTGAGCGGCGAGTGACGTCGGGTGCGGCGTAGTTACAATGTAACAAAGTTGTTACATTGTAATAACTTTGTTACATTGTAACTGATAGAACATTTCCGAGGCTATTTCGAGGGATCATTTATTTAAAGGGACAGGTAAGTATTAATGGTTAATTAAGAATATTAAAGGACTTTTTTCGTGGTTATGTTTTTTGTTCAATTAAAATACTTTTTCTAAGTGTTTGTGTGTTTATTTACTTTTAACTCTTAAAGGAAATGGGTAAGGGGTACAAGTACCTCTATACTCATTTCTCCTGGGAGGGGGGGTGGGCATCTGGGGGACCCCTTTTTAAAGGGGACTCCCAGATTCCACCATGAAACCCCCCCCCAGGAAATCGCGGCCTCCACCTCCACCGCCCATCGGAGGTGGAGAAGAGCCCCTTGTCCTTGGATTGGACAAGGGCTCGGAGGGGGAGGGGAAAGCTTGGCTGCCCCTCCCCTTCCGAGACCCCCTAATCCATGGACCATGCAGGCTGGTATAGTCAGGGTGCGGAGCCCCACGCGGCTGGTGCTCCGCATTCTGGCTATCCCAGCCTGCATGGGGGACAAGGGGTTAAAGAGGTCTGGGAAGGGGGACCCCACGTCGTTTTTTTTTATATTTCCCACACTCAGAACGAAGTAAGTAAAACTCTTCCCACTTGGGGGAATCTATGAAAATAAAACACTATTGTTGCCTGTGCAAAAAAAACCTGACATTTTCCGCATTTAAAAGACATTTTTGCCCTTGAAACTTAAAAATCGATTGTCTCAAAAACTATAAGGTCTTTTTGAAAAATAATGTTTTCTACTTATTCCCACTGATCCCCTTAATATACCCTGGGAATTTGGTGTTCCTAAACTTTAAGCAGGCTTTGCTATTAACCGTTAAAGTCGGCGGGTTTTTAAATGTATACATTTTTACTTTGAAACTTTAACATCGATTTTCTCAAAAACTATAAGGTCTTTTTGAAAAAAAAAAATTCCTCTTATTCCTCCTGATCTCCTTAATATATTCTCCAAATTTGAGGCTCTAGGCATTTAAGGGGGCTTTGCTATTAACCCTTAAAGTCGGCGGCTTTTTTACATTATACGGAGCGTTACGGTTTAACGCGAAATTACGGTAGCATTTAATGCGAAATTACGGCATGAACGAAACGCGAAATTACGCGTTGAAAATTACGCTTATGGTATTTTCAATTACGATTTTAATGGCAATTTCGCATCGTAATCGCAAATTTCGCATGCGTAATTATAGTAATGCGAAATTACGAAAATTTCGGCTCAACTCTACACACACATAACGGCCACAGATTCATGTTCCTCAGAATTTGACAGTTCATAGGACATCAAACTCAGGTGCGTTCTCAGGCCCGGTTATGAAATAGTGGAATACCTCGGGTTCTGGGTAGGTCAGTGGCCTCAATTTAATATTAAAATACTCACTAGACCCAGACCAGCAGAATGAGATAACTTTCAGACCGCTCATATGAACAGTATTCCTTAAACATGCTAAAAATTATAAACTCCATGTATTCCTAAGCCTATCTGCATGGCTCCGGTACGTCTGCTGTGGGGCAGCTCCCTTTGTTGGCGCACCAAATAGTGTTCTTTCATAAGGCCAGCTCCCAATTAGGTGTGAGCTTCCTGCGACAGGAAATCCTTTGTTCCCTGCTAATTAAACAACCTTGGGACAGTGCAGACAAGGGGCTTCATGAAAAGACTCCACTATCACCTCTGCTAGGGTCCAGATTCCAGTCACATGCTAATTAACAAGTCACTGGCCAGGAAGGGGACTCTCTGATCAAGTTAAAAAAAGAAAATGTCATTTTCTGATTGCTGCAAAGACTGAGCAAATCTAACCGGGGAGCGATCAGAATATCGACTGCGCAAATCTTCTCGATTTGCCTGCGTTGCTTACGGCTGTTCCGTGACAGTACCTTTTCCTGCGATTCATCTAATGTGGTATACCTGATCATGTGTGCAAAATGCCCCAAAAGAATTTATGTGGGAGAAACAAGTCAACCACTGTGTAATCGCATGACACACCACAGGTTCACTATTAACAGCAGGAAAAAGGATATTACAAAATATACTGATCTCCCAATACCAACACACTTTTGTTTACCTGGACACAGTTTACACGATTTTCACCTCACTGTATTAATGGGTGCCTTCAAATCAGAAAACATGAGACTAACACAAGAAACAAAGTTTACACATTGGCTCAAAACTGTAGAAGATGGTTTAAACAAGGACTCTAACTTCTTGTGCTGGTACGATGGGTTTTATGCTGGGCATACACGAGTCGATCCGTCGGCCGATTAGCCGCCGGATCGACTCCCGACGCGTCCCCACTCGTCCGCGCGGATCGATCCCCGCTTGTCCGGAACAAATAGTTCCGGCCAGCGCTAAGGGCTGGATCGGAGGCGGCTGACGTCCATGACGTCACTCCGCTTGTCGCCATGGCGACAGGAGAAGCCAAACACGGAAGGCTGCTCATTGCGGCCTTCCGTGTTACTTCTGGCTGCCGGAGGCGATCGGAAGAACGCCTCCGGAGCGCCATCTAGTGGGCTTTCATGCAGCCAACTTTCAGTTGGCTGCATGAAATAGTTTTTTTTTTATTTAAAAAAAACCCTCCCGCAGCCGCCCTGGCGATCTTAATAGAACGCCAGGGTGGTTAACTAATTGTGGGACCCCCTGATGTCTAAATGAATTCCCAGCAGGGCCTTGACCTCCTGTGCAGTTTTTTCTTAGGTATTATTATTATTGTTGTTTTTCTATTTACAGTATGTAGCATCAACATCTTCTGTAGTGCTGTACATACCGTGTTTCCCCTAAAGGATTAGACATCCCCTGAGAATAAGCTCTAGCAGGAATTCCTAGCATGCTTGAAATATAAGACATCCCCCGAATGTAAGCCCTAGCAGCAGCCCACATGACACCAGCAAGTCACGCTCAATACAAAGCCTGGATACAGGAGAACAGCAGTATAATGTGAGTTCTACAGTCCTGTATATGTGTGTAAGGAAATTTGTGTTTTTGTTGGAACCAGCCCTCCTGATCTGTCATAAAGTGATAAGCATCAGCAGCACTTCACCTCTTCACCTTTTCCCAGGACACACAGCTTATCCTATCATAGCTCTAGGGAGCTTTACAGAGTACTCTACCTGCAAGAAATAGACACTTACCCACATGATCAGCAGAATCAATTTCTTGTGAGAGCCAATATCTGCAAACCACAGGCTCTGTGCATGCTGCTTGTGTTTCAGCATGGCATGCAGTATATACATTTTGCATAGGAAAACTACCAGTGTTTCCCTACAAAATAAGACATCTCCTGAAAGCCCTAGCACATCTTTTGGAGCAAAAATTAATAGAAGACAGTGTCTTATTTTCGGGGAAACACGGTAGTACAAAACAAGTATTGGGGAACATAGATACAAGACAAGTTCATGACTGCAGTCAGACCATCCAGTTCTGCTGCCCCACCGCCCTCTGTCTCCGGGCTGCAGGTCTCACAGGCAAGTTCCTCTACTGTTGGAAGAATTAAATGTAAACTTCTTCTCCCCTGGGGATGGGATTGGATATGCATCCACCATGTAAAGATTATGTCAGAACAGGAACACACAGACACGCCTAACATCTGTGGTGAGTGATAGAAGGGAGGGACCTGGGTGAACAAATAAACAATGACAGTGCAATATACAGTCAGTAGATAAGTGTGCTTGCTGGGTGTGGAGGCTGCTGCTGAGCTGAATGTTCTGTCTGTCTCTGCCTGCCTGACAGCCTGTATGATTAAGGGTGTCAATACATTACTTGATGTTTGGCATCAATATCTGGCCGATCATAATGATCGAATCTGGCAGAGATAGATGTCACAACATGGTCACCCAGCTGAACGTTTTTATTGATTTCCTGCTAAAACGATTAATCCAGCATGCTGGAGAAATCTGGGTTGAAAGCTCTCAATTGGGTGCATGGCGGTATCACCAACAACCAACCCCTAGCCAGTGTCCCAACCCAGCATATGTGTCCGCTACTCCCCTGCCCCCAAGCCAGTGGTAAGTGGGCAGAAGCAGCATACCTGTCATGCCGATATGACTCCTCACCAAATCCAGTGTCCGGCAATCTTTCTTCATTGTTGCCGGGACGCATGTACCACATGACACATAGAGTGGAATCGATTCCTACCACACACACAGTACAAAGATTGTCAATAAATTCCAGCAGGACATCAATTGAAAATCAATTGAACTGCAGCATTATGCTGGGCATACACGGTGCAATTCTGCGCCGGCATCGAGCCGCTGGTCCTATGCCAGCGCGTCCCCGCTCGTCCGCGCAGGCGCGGATCAATTCCTGCTCGTTCCCGCCGGCGCTTTTCATCAGCGCTTCGTTTATTTCCATTGTTCTCCCCGCCGGTATCGAGCGCAGAATCGATCCGGCGGGGTATCGGACAGGTTGGATCTTATCAATCGAGCCATCAGCGGCTTGATTGATAAGAACTATTGCATCGTGTATGCCCAGCATTACACTGTTTAATGCACTGCACCGTTTTGGGCCGTAGATTGACTGCCACACCAGGCTAATTGATGTAAATCTTTCATGTGGTTTGATCAATACATTTTAGGTCAAAATTGATGGAAAGCATCTTAAAAGGAATCATTTTGGTAATGGATTCCCTGCAGAGAAGGCAGTGGCATAATATATTGTGTGGGTGTGGCGAGGAGGGGGGCGGTTGTTAAAAGTTGGCCTAGGGCAGTAAAAAGTAGAAATCCAGCCGTGGAGAGGCGGCAGCATACATGGGGCCTGATTCACAAAGCGGTGATAACTCAGTTATCACGCCTAAAAGACTTTAGGCGTGATAACCTTTGCACTAGCAAAGTTATCACCGCTTTGTGCTCTAACTCGCGCGAAGCTCCCGCGCGCAAAGTTTTGTGCGCGTACGCGCGCGCACAGAGTCCCATAGGGCTTAATGGGCGCTGCGCGCGAAGCAAAAGTTTTGCGCGCAGGAGCTTCGCGTGAGTTTCTTCACATCACGCCTAAACAAAGTTTAGGCGTGATAAAGGGCTTTTCACAGGCGTGCAAAGTGTTTGCACCGCTTTGTGAATCAGGCCCATGATCTGTAACTATACATGCTTTCATGCTCATGGGTCCATTGTCTATGGACACAAATGTAAGTGATTTTAATTGGAATCTATGTGTTACCAATAAAATGATGTTGAGTAGCGTGTTAGCGGTGTGCCTTTAGATCCTTTTTACTTAAAGTGAACCTCCGGACTAAAAATCTACTCAGCAGCACTGAAAAGGCTGGGTGTTTCTTTAACAGTTTCACAGCATCAGAACTTTGTTTTTCTTACCAAAGCATTATTTTTAGCTGCATTTTCACCTAAGCTCCACCCATCAAAGAAAAAAAGCCCGGGCTTTTTTTCCCTGATGCTGTGCAGAGCATGATGGGATTACCTATGTTGTTGTTCATGTTGCCTAGCAACTGGGAGTGGTGATCAGGACACAGGACAGTTGGAACTGTGTCTCATGCTTCCTGTCACCTCCTTTCAACCAAAAAGATGGCTGCCATCATGAAATCAAACATTTGCCTGTTCTTTTAAAACAGGGTGGGTAAGAAATTATATTACCTATGTATTTTAATTAACATAACTAATGTAACTTAATAACAGTATGTTTGTTTAGGCTCGAGTTCCTCTTTAATGTTTTTATACTGCTTTGGAGTCCGGAAAGGAGAAATGTTGGATATGTGACTCTCCTTCACCCACCACATCCAAAACCTCACAAAGTCCACCTTCGTAACATCTGCAAGATCCGCCCTTTCCTGACCTCTGTCACCACCAAACTCCTCATCCATGCCCTCATAATTTCCCGCCTTGACTACTGCAATGCCCTTCTGTCTGGTCTCCCTATGACCCGAATAGCCCCACTGCAGTCCATCATGAATGCGGCAGCCAGAAATATCCATTCCTTCCATTGCTCCCCTCTGTGAATCCCTCCACTGGCTTCCTATCCAGTCCAGAATCAGACTCAAGATACTTTGTCTGACCTACAAATCTGTCCACAAAACCTGTCCAACCTACATTTCCGATCTTACTCAGAGGTACACACCTAGCCGCTCACTCCACTCCTCCAATGAACTTTGCCTGACCGCCCCCGCCTCACCCACTCCCATGCATGCCTCCAGGACTTTTCAAGAGCTGCTCCAACACTATGGAACTTCCTACCTCCACCCATTGGGGCAGCTCCCTCCTTCAACATCTTCAAGAAGGCCCTCAAAACTCACCTTTTCACTCTGGCCTACCACCCCTCACTAGTGCGCTAAACCTGCAGCTGAACTCTGGTCCTCTACTATGTTCCTACCTCTCCCTCTAGATTGTAAGCCTTTAGGCAGGGTCCTCCTCCTTTTGTGTCCTACCTGATCATGCACCTCCATTACTGTGCACCCATGCTATGCATTTGAGTGACCTCGACTTGCCTAATCTCCATGCTCCCGTCAAGTGACTGACTAAGCATTACCTTGTACTCATACTGTACTGCATGATCTGGTTTTCGTGTATTCCTGTATTGTCGTATTGCTGTATGTAACCCCTAAATATTGTCTGTAAACTAATGTCCAGCATTGCATAAAATGTTGGCGCTATTTAAATACAATAAATAAATAAATTTACTTAGAATATGGATCTATTCAGATCTGGTAAGCAGGTTTTTGTTCGTCGGTCGGTGGTGGACATGTCTTCTGCTGTGGACTGACTGCACAGTGAAGTACTGAAAGAACTCTTAGAACATTTCTCTACCTACAGTATGTGCTGTGGACTGAAATTTATTTTTTTTGTTAGTTTGTAGACTACAAGGGGGATACTATTTTGAAGTATTTATATAGTGATCCAACAAGTGCACTGATTGTTCCCGTTTTTGTTATGGTTTTTCCTGTTGGTCAGTATATGGACACTGTAATGACCAACAGGAAGCCTTCTGGCAAGTTACAAAATAAATATTCGCTTCCACGTCTCTGCAGCCTGAGCTATACCAGTCACATGGTCCATGATGTAAGGGGGTTCTGCAAGAGAGCCTTCCCCACCTCCCCAAAGCCCTTGTCAAGCAATGGTCAAGGGGCTCCTCCTCCTCTCCAAGTGAAATGGATATGGAGGTTCTAATGTATCCCTTCCTCACCAGCCTGCATGATCCATGATATGGGGGGCTTTGTAAAAGAGGAGGGGCAAATTATTCCCCTCTGCACCAAAACCCTCATCCATACCATGGGCAAGGGGCTCTTCTCTACTACCAGTGCACAGGAGGAGGTCTTGGGAAGTTCATGGTGGAATCTTGCATCCCCCCCAAGTGAAAAAGGTATAGGAGTACTAATATACCCCTTACCCATGTCTACAAAGGATTAAAAACTCAAGAACATTAAAGGACTTGCCTTTAATTAATGACCCCATGCCAATATCCTAATAAAAAAGGGCCAATGCCAATATCTTCTGGACCTTTCCTGACAATTTGCTATGAACAATACAACACATGTCGCTCTCCACCCATGGCAGTGATGGCTTAGACCGTTTACCAGCGAATGGTCCCCGAATATCATCGTCTGTTCGCCCACCAGCAAACAGATTGTGAAGTTCGATCTGCCCCCATATGTTTGCATGGAGCCAAAAATTGCCCCTCACCCCAGAGTCAACAGACACATGGCAGCCAATTAAGTATCTCTCCAGGCTCGGACAGGCCCACTGGGAGCTCAGGAATTTTCCCGGTGGGGCTCTTGCCCCGGGGGCCATGGGGCCCCAGTAATGAAGAGGAGGGGGCACAGTAAAGGAAGGGGGCACAGTGGGCACAGAGCGGCGGGGAGGGGGGAAAGCCTCCCCCCTCCCTCACCTGGGGCCCCCCTTCCGCGCTCCCCCTTCCAGAATTGCAGCCAGCTAGACACCTATAGACCTGCCTACATTAATTGGGGACACCTATAGACCTGCCTACCTAAACTGGGAAAACCTTATAGACCTGCCTACCTAAGCTGGGGACACCTAAAGACCTGCCTACCTAAACTACTGGGGAGTGGGGACACTTATAGCTGGCTACCTATACTGAGGACAACTATACTCAGGGTCTAGACCCTACTTTATTTATGTATGCAGGCCCCATTTGGCTACTAAATTATTTTATTTTGATGCACCTGGCTAACTATTTTCTTCATTGTAAGGCACCTGGCTACTTAATTATTTTATCTGAAGGTGTTTGATTACTTAATATTTGTATTTTTCGGCATTTGACTACTTGCTGCCTCCAGTATGTACAGAATAAGCTGTTACTCTGTGCCTGTAGTGATAGTAAACTTGCTGCAGTGTGTGCTGATCTCTGCTACCCCCAGGATGTCCAGCATAAGCTGCTACTCTGTGTCTGTACTGATAGTAAACTATCTGCAGTGTTTGCTTATCTCTGCTACCTCCAGTATGTACAGTATAAGCTGTTACTCTGTGCCTGTACTGATAGAAAACCAGCTGCAGTATGTACAGTATAAGCAGTTACTGTGTGCCTGTACTGATAGTAAACTAGCTGCAGTGTGTGCTGATCTCTGCTGTCTCCAGTATGTACAGTATAAGCTGTTGCTCTGTGCCTGTACTGATAGAAAACCAGCTGCAGTATGTACAGTATAAGCAGTTACTGTGTGCCTGTACTGATAGTAAACTAGCTGCAGTGTGTGATCTCTACTATCTCCAGTATATACAGTATAAGCTGTTACTCTGTGCCTGTACTGATAGTAAATTAGCAATGCTATGTGTCTTTCTTAAGGTGCGTACACCTGTTAGTATTGTTGTCCGTCGGGGAGTGGTGTGCACTGTGCAGTCTGCCATCATATTTGTCACATTTCTGTCAATTCCAGCCTTATGCAACTAAGGGGGGGTTTAAAAGTTGATTCATAATTGTGGCATGTTCTAAAGCAGAGTTATTAATTTCTTATAGATAAAAAAAAAGTAATAATAATCCATGTATAGTGTTGGTGAATACCAAAGAACATGCTGACTCGTAAACCATGTATTTCATAACTCTTTCTTTCCTAATAAGAAAAACAAAAGTTTGCTTTCCTAAAACAGAAAGAATTTGCGATAATTCAGGTTGGAGTGAGCTGGAGATGTCTCCCAGTGCATCACTGCTGAATATATGCAAATTAACCATTGTACCCTTAGAAGCTAAACACACCTCCAGAACCGCTGGAATGCAATGATGTGTCAGCTTGTTCATTTGTACAGAGCCATAAAAATCCAACATGCATACAGACTGTTTCGGATTGTTTTATCCTCATCAGTGCATGGCATGGATTAATTTGGCTCTATGGAGTAGGGCTTGTAAATCCGAGAGGCACAGACTAACCAGCAAGCTCATGGTGACCCAGAACTCATTGGAGTGTGTAAGGGGCTACAATGGTCCTAAAAGCCCCCTTACTAAGATGTTAAGAAAAACAAAAGTTTGCTAAGGGGGGTAGATCTGGTTCAGAATTGCAGAGCCTCTCCACCTCTCGTTGAGATCTCTGCCCTGGCTGGCAGAGATGGGGTTAAGGTTTGTGCCACAGACCCACAATTGTCCTTGTACCTGTCTCCTGCTTGATCTACACCATTGATCACATCAGCATGGACCACTGATAATATTGCAGGATTATTCCCTGAACTTTGGACTTTAAAAAGAATTTCCAGGCTGACCCTCTCTCCCAGATCCCCCCCCTCCCCCCATACTATGGACCATGCGGTGCTGTTATAGCTCAGGGTGTGGAGCCCAACACAGTCCGAGCTTGGTATTCTGGCTATACCTGCATGGGTGGCAAGGGATTAAAGAGGCTTGGAAGATGGAAAACTCACTTTTTTTACCTTTTTTAATGGCCAAATCATAGCCCATTTGCCAGGGATCCCTATATAACAATATTGCGGTGATCCCTGGCCAAAGCGTTGCAAGTTACCCTGACCACTGCTTTTTCTTTTGATATATGTAAATTTACACTTTCGGTAGGTTGTTCCATTTTCTGTCAATTTACCACGATAAAAAAAAAAAAAAAAAAGGTTTTTCTATTGTAACATTAAAATCAATTTTATCAAAAACTACAAGGTCTTTTTGAAAAAAGAAGTCCCCCTTGTTCCCTCACTCAACTCTTCTCCCTTAACATACAACATTTGTTGTTTCTAGCATGTATGAGGGCTTTGCTATTACCCGGTAAAGTTGTGGCCATTGACAGTTCTTAAAAAAGAAAAAAACATTAAATAGTGTTTGTACACAATACATATTTCTTGGCAATTATAAGATACGCATTTGACACAAACCGTTAAAGGCACCCTAAGCAGCGCTAAGAAATGAAATCTGGACTTACCTGGAGCTTTCTCCAGCACCCCGTAGCCTGTGTGGTCCTTCAGCATCCTCTGAGTTCCCTCCGTGGTCCTGCTGGCGGCTCTGTTACCCTGCAGTTCTCGAAAGACCGCACTGTGCATGCACAGGAGGCTTACGGTGATGGGCAAGTGATTGCGCCGAAGTTGCCAGGTTAACAGAATAACCAGCAAGACCGTTGAGGGGACCCAAAGGACGCTGGGGACCTTGCAGAATATGGGGAACTGGATGAAGCCCCAGATGAGTCAAGATTTCTTTTTTTTCTCAGCGCTGTTCAGGGCCACTTTAAAAAAGGTGTACAAAGGGTCCAAAAAACACAGACAGTGGCATCGCGGCATGGCATGGCACCACAGTCAACGTTTTTGGACAGTTTGTACACCATTATTTAATCTGTTCAAGATCGTCAACGTTCAAAACTACTTGTGGCTGCCTAAGCCTGATGTGATGAAGTTTTAACACTGGCGGCTCACATGTCCTTCTTTCTTATTTCAAAAAGTTGGGAGGTAGGGATTGGTCAGCATGTGCAGGTGAGGTGTTTGGTTTACTCTCTAAATGCTTGTTTTCCCCCAATCTCCCGTCCTTACATGTACATCCTCTGTAGGAAATAGAGCTTCTGGCAGAGTAAAGTGTTGAAAAGATAGATGTATAGAATACTAGCTGATTGCCCAGCGTTACCCGGTTATGTATTTGTCTGGTGTTGGCTGTGGCCACTTTTTTTTTACCCTAACACACAATTACTCAATGACCAAGTTTGTGAGCTTTGCGGTCTTTGGCATCAATAATTTGCATTGAAATGAAATAAATCTGATTGACTGTTTGTGGCTCCACCCCATTTCTGAATTTAAACCCGTCACCCAATGACCAACTGTACCAGATTTAAGGCTTGTGCTATTAACAGTGCAAGAATGGCAGCAATTACATATTCCCCTTGAAAAGCAATAGGTGAATTTTGATTGGATTTTGTAGGCTCCACCCACTTTTCTGAACAATAATCCCAGTCACCCAGTGACCAACTGTGCAAAGTTTGAGAACCCTACCATTAACAGTGTAAGAATTGCTGCTGTTTACATTTTCTCAGTGAAATTTGTATTTGTCTCCGCCCCCT